>NW_028320152.1:350000-489134 GCF_062004578.1 Staurois parvus
CTCAGGAAGGGAGGAGGGTAGGAATGAGGCTGAGGAATACCTCAAACAGACAGAACACGAAAAAGAGAGTGGAAAAGGGGGACTCCGCTCCAACAAGGATGAGCAAGTTTGCCACACCATCCTCCCAGATGATTCCCAATTGATCACAACCTTGCAGCAGTCAGCTTCCACAGAGGAGCTCAAAGACTGGTGCTACCCTATTTTACAGAAGAATCCAAAGACTGGATTAATCTGCAAAGAGGGGAAACCATGCATCCCACGGTGTAGCGCCCCGATATACATTGCACAATACCATGGGATAGGACATATAGGATGGAAGGCAACCCTAAAACAACTCCAAAAAGATTTTTATATCACAGAAGTGGCGGAGTTAGTACAAGATTATGTGAAAAGATACATCACATGTATCAGGAGTAACCCAAACAACCCAAATAAAGCCATGCATCAACACCTGCCTTACCCCACAACACCTTTTACACATCTTCAAATTGACTTTACACACATACCCCAACCAAAGGGAGGACAACAACCAGCTTTTGTGGTCACAGATGTGTTTTTCCGATGGCCAGAAATGTACCCCACAAAAAGAGAAGATGCCAAAACCGTGGCTAGTTTGCTCACACGGGAAAAAATACCTAGATGGGGAGTGCCATTACAGATCGATTCAGATCAGGGTCCAGCTTTCACCTCCCAGATCTGCAAGGAGCTGGCCAGATCTTTGCGGATTAAGTGGAAATTTCACATCCCATATCACCCACAGAGTTCAGGGATAGTGGAAAGGATGAATAGGACTATCAAGGATAAGTTAAGGAAGGCAACAGGAGGCACATATAATGACTGGAAAAGGTGTCTCCCAGCTATATTGGCAGAAATTAGGGTGACACCAAACAAGACTACAGGATACTCACCTTTTGAAATCCTTATGGGAAGACCATTCCCTACCCCCTGGGCCAGGGATATATTCATGACAGGAGACAACTATGATAATATCAGAGATGAATATGTAAGGAAGCTTATTGAAATATTGATAAAAACTGAGAACGATGTTATCCGCAAGCTTCCGTCTTTTCCACAGGAAAATACCCACCCGTTCCAGGCCGGAGATCGTATTGTGGTAAAACAACTGACGAGAAACAAGAAACAGCAGGATTTCGCCTATGGACCAGAAACTACGGTCGTAGCAGTAACCAGAACAGCAGTCCTCACTGAACATAGCCCCACCTGGATCCATGCTTCCAGAGCAAAGCTGGTCGAGAAAGGCCCAGGACCAGACCCAAGGGAAACAGGAAAGGAGGTACTAATGGGGGCAGAAAGCCCTGACCTCGAACAGGACAATCAAGGAAAGGAGTTACTAACGGGGGCAGAAAGCCCTGACCTCGAACAGGACAAGGTGCGGTTTATTAAAGGAGGTGAAGCAGGTAATACAAATCCTCGAAGAGTGAGTGAAGCCGATAAAGCCTCTGAAAATAATCAAGATGAGCATTCTATTGGCCAAGGACTCTGGCAAACTATGGATTCTGCTGGGACTGATTACATTTTTAGTGTTTACCCCAATATGGATAGTGACTAACTGCATATACTCCCCAGAGGATTTGGGTGCTGTTCAGGTTATATGTGGTCACAACAACAATGCTAAAAACCTCAGAAAAAAAACACACATTTGATAAAAACACCTCAGAAAACGCACACCCAATACACACTAGGACCAAAAGAGAAACCAATGTACCAGCACAGAAACCAAAGGTTGCTATTACCAGAGAGGGGAAGATTATTACATTGTGGTTTGACTGTAATACCTATGTTACTACCTTTTCTTTCACCTATGACGACCTAACAGAAAAAGGGGATGAAGAGAGTAGCAGGAAAAGGGCGCATAAGAGGGAGGAAATAGGTTACATTTGTGTAACTGATGATTATTGGGGGAGTAACTGATTATTGAGGAGCAGTGGGCTGGAACATAGGAACTGACTGGGGATACAAACCTGACACAGCCATAAATAAGAAGGACAAGAACGGAAAATCCCTCAAACAGAATGACTCTTACCAAGCCCAATGCCAAATATACGCTTACCATAGAAAATCCCAGCCCTAGTGATTCGGGAATGTATGTATTTGGGTTATACTGGGGAGGAGGTATATCAGGCACAAGGGGGAAATTTAGGATACAAGACATGCATAATAATAATGATTACAATCCCCTGAAGCCACGCATCAGTACTATTAAGGATATGATTGCCATTGCTGATCCTTCTTTCGAAGATACCGTAGCAGCGGAGACGGGATTTTCAGATGTAAATCTTTGCTTAGAATGGATGAGGTACAGTGCCCTGCAGTACAACAAGTCTAATTGTTATGTCTGTGGAGCAGCCAGACCCCATGTGGGAACAGTGCCACTAAACCTTCCTGAAGATGTTGAAGAATGTTTCCTAAGTCTTTTTACAGGAACACATGACAAGAATGCTTCCTGTGAAACCTGGAAAGCAAAGTATCCCATAGTTACAAAAAACCCCAAACCAGGCGAAGGTTTACAAATTTACCCAGGGAATTATACCTGCTATAGAGGAGTGGCAAGAAAAAGAATCAGACACAATCTTTAGGTGATATCTACTGGATTTGTGGTGATGGTATGATCAGGTCTAGATTGGAGAAGGAGTGGTCTGGTGAGTGTGCTTTGGCCAAAGCTATTATGCCCCTGCATATTTTTAGTGAAATTCCTTCTGAGATCCCTGAAGATGCAACAGGAGGTACTCAGAGGTACAAGAGGGAGGCCCCGATGGGTAGTTTTGACCCACATGTGTATATAGATGCCATAGGGGTTCCAAGAGGGGTCCCAGATGAGTTTAAGGCCAGGGACCAGGTCAAAGAAGGTTTTGAGTCAATCATTCCAATCATCACCGTCAACAAGAATGTTGATTGGATAAATTATATATATTACAATCAACAGAGGTTTGTCAACTACACCAGGGACGCATTGAAGGGGATAGCGGAACAGTTGCAGGCTGACTCCACCATGACCTTTCAAAAATCGTATGGTCTTAGATATGGTGCTTGCAGAAAAGGGTGGTGTGTGAGCAATGATAAAAGGAACAGGTACTTGCTGTACCTACATCCCAGACAACACTGGGCCAAATGGCAAGGTCACTATGGCTATAAAAAAAATGGTCTGATCTGTCAGAAGAGTTGAAAAGGAATTCAGGGATCACTGACCCATGGGATCAGTATTTTGGATGGCTCAAGGGATGGAAGCAGGTGCTAGCACAAATAGGAGTGATTATTGTAGTCACCCTGATACTCATAGCCCTGATAGTGTGCTGTGTGATTCCCTGTATAAAGAAGCTTATGAACAAAAGGTATAGATATGACTATTATTATTATTATTATTACTAAGAGTTTATATAGCGCCAAAGGGTTTGCTCAGCGCTGTACAATAGGGGGGGACAATACATGGCACAGTACAACAAAGACAGACAGCGTACGAGGGGTAAGAGGGCCCTGCTCTTACGAGCTTACAATCTAGGAGGGAGGGGGTAAAGGTACAGTAGGAAGTGGCTGGGGGGGATGAAGTGGTAGGAGGAATGAGGGAGGATGGCCGTTAGGTGAGGGTGGGGTAGGCTTCCCTGAAGAGATGGGTTTTGAGGGAGCGCCTGAATGTGAATAGAGAAGGCGACAGTCTGATGGATTGGGGCAGTGAGTTCCAGAGGATGGGGGAGGACCTGGAGAAGTCCTGCAGTCGTGCATGGGAGGAGGAGACCAGGGAGCAGGATAGAAGGAGGTCCTGTGAGGAGCGAAGGGTACGGGTAGGGTGGTACCTGGTGATCAGATTGGTGAGGTAGTCAGGGGCAGTGTTGTGAACGGCTTTGTAGGTCAGGGTAAGGAGTTTAAATTTGATGCGTTGGGCAATCGGGAGCCAGTGGAGGGAGAGGCAGAGGGGGGTGGCAGAGGTGGAGCGGGTGGTAAGGTGGATGAGTCTGGCAGCTGAGTTCAGGATGGTCTGGAGCGGGGAGAGCCTGCACTTGGGTAGGCCAGTGAGGAGGGAGTTGCAGTAACTATGTACGAGGAAGAAATCCAAGAACAAAACTGCCCCACTGAACCCAAAACCCAAAGAGTACAATAGTTATCTAGCCAAATACAGAAAGAAGCAGAAAAAGAACTATGTTGTATAAGGAGGAATTAAAATCATATATGTAAATAATGATTTAAGAGGGGATTGAAGGGAAATGTATGTCTTTTAGGTCTGTCATTTTGTTTTTCCCCACTCCATTGTATATTCCATGTTGATTAATTGTTTTGTATTATAACCAGAATGAGTTAATGAAAATATGCTGTGTCAGTTATGCGTTACAGAACTGTACTCACAATATTCTATTTCTTAGCTTAGCCTTGGTAGAGGGAGAAATAGTATCCAACTATTTCTTTGTATTAACAAGCACCTGTTTCTGTTATGATACAATTAAATGTCAATTATTTCTGTCCCATGAGAAAATAATTGTTCGTTACTTATAACTGATTACAATGCCTGAGAAAGATCATGTTCACAGCCTTGACAAGTATCTAGCCAGATTCTATTGTATGTAGCAGATAAGTTTTTTGAAATATTATAGACACATTCCTTATTCCTGGGAAAGTTAAATTTTGCTTCTCATCATTATTCAGGATTGACGTCAGTGCTTGTATTTGTATTCAGCCAATCAATTACTGACAATTACGTTTTTCCCAGATACTCTGTGCCCCCCACCTTTCTTTTTTGTTATATTAATCCTCTTTCCGCTAATAAAAAATGTAGATTGATTTCACCTATCACTGTGTGCACTTGTCTATTACTTAGGTGAAGTTAGTCTTCTGGACATCCATATCTTCAAACAGACTGATCAAGACAGATAGCCAAGGGCTAACAGGCAACCTTTCATCTGTGTGCGTCTGTGTATGTGTGCGTCTGTGTATGTGTGCGTCTGTGTATGTGTGTGTGTGTACAGTGGGACAAAAAAGTATTTAGTCAGCCACCAATTGTGCAAGTTCTCCCACTTAAAAAGATGAGAGGCCTGTAATTGGCATCATAGGGAGACCTCAACTATGAGAGACAAAATGAGAAAAATAATCCAGACAATCACATTGGCTGATTTGGAAAGAATTTATTTGCAAATTATGGTGGAAAATAAGTATTTGGTCAATATGAAAAGTTCATCTCAATACTTTCTTATATATCCTTTGTTGGCAATGACAGAGGTCAAACGTTTCCTGGAAGTCTTCACAAGGTTGGCACACACTGTTGCTGGTATGTTGGCCCATCCTCCATGCAGATCTCCTCTAGAGCAGTGATGTTTTGGGGCTGTCGCTGGGCAACACGGACTTTCAACTCCCTCCAAAAGTTTTCTATGGGGTTGAGATCTGGAGACTGGCTAGACCAGCAATGGGCAAACTACGGCCCGCGGGCCGTATACGGCCCGGCGGACCTTTTAATCCGGCCCGCGGAGCTAGGCTCCTCTCACAGTCCGCCCTGAAGTCCCCAAGTCCCCCCTGTGTCAATTCACTTACCTTTGCTCCGCGCGTTCCTCTCGCCGTGTCCCGCGCCGATCCGGTGCAGCATGAAAATCTGTCTCCTATGAGGATCTGTCCCCCTCGACGTATCTGCGCATGTGCCGGAGATCGCCGATTGGCTGCTAATGCCTGAAACTGGCACATGCGCAGATACGTCGAGGGGGACAGATCGTCATAGGAGACAGATTTTCATGCTGCACTGGACCGGCGCGGGACACGGCGAGAGGAACGCGCGGAGCAAAGGTAAGTGAATTGACACAGGGGGGACTTAATATGGGGAATGAATTACTATATGGGGATGAATTACTATATGGGGGATGAATTACTATATGGGGATGAATTACTATATGGGGGATGAATTACTATGGGGGATGAATTACTATATGGGAGATGAATTACTATATGGGAGATGAATTACTATATGGGAGATGAATTACTATGGGGGATGAATTACTATGGGGGCTGAATTACTATATGGGGGCTGAATTACTATATGGGGGCTGAATTACTATATGGGGGATGAATTACTATGGGGGATGAATTACTATAGGGGGGATGAATTACTATATGGGGGATGAATTACTATGCTTACTATGGAGGAATATTACTATACTTACTATGGATGACACATACACATAATTCATCTACTCTTGGTCCGGCCCCCGGGTCCAATATATGAACCCATTGCGGCCCTCGAGTCAAAAAGTTTGCCCACCCCTGGGCTAGACCACTCCAGGACCTTGAAATGCTTCTTACGAAGCCACTCCTTCGTTGCCCGGGCGGTATGTTTGGGATCATTGTCATGTTGGAAGACCCAGCCACGTTTCATCTTCAATGCCCTTGCTGATGGAAGGAGGTTTGCACTCAAAATCTCACGATACATGGCCCCAATCATTCTGTCCTGTACATGGATCAGTCGTCCTGGTCCCTTTGCAGAGAAACAGCCCCAAAGCATGATGTTGCCACCCCCATGCTTCACAGTAGGTATGGTGTTCTTTGGATGCAACTCGGCATTCTCTCTCCGCCAAACACGACGAGTTGTGTTTCTACCAAACAGTTCTATTTTGGTTTCATCTGACCATATGACATTCTCCCAATCCTCTTCTGGATCATCCAAATGCTCTCTAGCAAACTTCAGATGGGCCCAGACATGTACTGGCTTAAGCAGGGGGACACGTCTGGCACTGCAGGATCTGAGTCCCAGGTGGCGTAGTGTGTTACTGATGGTAGCCTTTGTTACGTTGGTCCCAGCTCTCTGCAGGTCATTCACTAGGTCCCCCGGTGTGGTCCTGGGATTTTTGCTCACGGTTCTTGTGATCATTTTGACCCCACGGGGTGAGATCTTACGTGGAGCCCCAGATCGAGGGAGATTATCAGTGGTCTTTTATGTCTTCCATTTTCTAATTATTGCTCCCACAGTTGATTTGTTCACAACAAGCTGCTTGCCTATTGCAGAGTCAGTCTTCCCAGCCTGGTGCAGGTCTATAATTTTGTTTCTGGTGTCCTTCTACAGCTCTTTGGTCTTCACCATAGTGGAGTTTGGTGTGTGACTGTTTGAGGTTGTGGACAGGTGTCTTTTATACTGATAACAAGTTCAAACAGGTGCCATTGATACAGGTAATGAGTGCAGGACAGAGGAGCCTCTTAAAGAAGAAGGTACAGGTCTGTGAGCCAGAAATCTTGCTTGTTTGTAGGTGACCAAATACTTATTTTCCACCATAGTTTGCAAATAAATTCTTTCCAAATCAACCAATGTGATTGTCTGGATTTGTTTTCTCATTTTGTCTCTCATAGTTGAGGTCTACCTATGATGCCAATTACAGGCCTCTCTCATCTTTTTAAGTGGGAGAACTTGCACAATTGGTGGCTGACTAAATACTTTTTTTCCCCACTGTATGTCTGTGTGTGTGTGGCTGTGTATGTGTGTGGCTGTGTGTGTGGCTGTGTCTGTATGTCTGTGTGTCTCTGTGTATGTCTGTGTGTGTGTGTGTATCTGTGTCTGTGTGTGTCTTTGTATGTTTTCATGCTGGGCGTTGTGCTTCCCCTGCGGTGTAAATACTCCTGCTTGCAGGATCTTTGGGACATGTTTGTTCAGTTAATAAAAAAGCCCCAAAAACTCCTCTTCCCATTGAAATCAATGGAAAACACCTCTGAGAAGTATGTTTGGTGCAGTTTTTAACCAGTTCCGCGCCGCCATATAAGAGAAATACAGCTACAGGGCAGCACGGGTGCGCAAAACAACTTATATATACACGTGATTTTGCCACTCCAGGTTGTGGCCTCGGCTGTCAATCATCGGGGCCCAGTTGGTGATTTCTCGCCAGCACCTGGTGATCGCCAATGGAGGGAGAGACCTGCGTATAAACAACACAGATCTCTCCCCTGTTAGCTCCTGGACACTGCTTTGTATGGCTCTGCGTAGCAGTGTGCTTACAGTGAAAAACAGCACACAGTAAAACACACACAGCACACAGTTAACCCTTTGATGGCCCCAGAGGTTAACCCCTTCCTGCCCACTGTCATTAGTATAGTGTCAGTGCTTTTTATTCGCACTGATCACTGTATTGGTGTCATTGGGATGTCAGTGACACCAAGTCAGTCCCCTCTCCCCCAGTGTCAGAATGACCACAGCAGTCCCGCTATAGGTCGCTGATCACCGCCATTACTAGTAAAATAAAGAAATAAAAAATTCCAGTATATATACCGCCATTTGTAAACGCTATAACTTTCACGTAAACCAATTAATTTACACGTGTTGGGATTTTGTTTTTAGCAAAGACACGGAGCAGAATACTTTTTGGACTAAATTTATGATAAAATTTTATTTTTTTATTTTTTTTTGCTATATCTATGTTTAATTGCAAAAAGTCAAAAACATTGCTTTTTTCTAAAACAAAAAATAAAAAACCACACAGGTGATCAAATACTATCAAAAGAAAGCTCTATTTGTGGGAACAAAAGTACATACATTTAATTTGGGGTGCAGCGTTGCATGACCGTGCAATTGTCAGTTAAAGTAATGCAGCGCTGCATCGCAAAAAATGGCCGGGTCAGGAAGGGGGGGGGGGGGGGAAATCCTCAGAAGGGCAAGTGGTTAAGTGCGACTTTTGAAAAGGTTCCTGGTGAGAATTCAGCCCCATAGACTTTCATGTTATCTCACAGAAGTCACATCAGCATAGATAAGAAGCATTCCTATACACTTCCTTCGGCTGATCAGCTCTTTCTATGGTTGATCTCTCCTTTGTTCCCTGAACCTGGAACACACTTGTTAATATTTGGTAGACGTGCTATGCTCTTTGCTCCGAATCAAAACTGGGACTACATTTTTATAATTCAGAGAATTGGAAATTTCCGAATTACAATAGAAATGAATTTCAACAAATCCAAAATAATGAAACAAAATTTAGTTTGAAATAATTTGAAAACAAATTCGAACTGTAAACATATTGCTGATTTCCTTCAAAGACTGTGTATTAGAATTTTTGAAAAGAATAGAATAGAGTAAAACATAATACATAGAATAGAATAGCATAGGAATGAATAGAAAATAAAGTACAATAAAATAAAAAATAGAATAGAAAGAATATAACCGCCTTCCAAAATTAGAAAATAGAATAGAACCAGCTATTCTTCACAATGAATTTGGATCGATTCATTATTTTATATTCAAATTCGGTTCAAATCCATTGGAAAAAATTAGAATTTGGTTGAAAACAAATAAACTAAACTACATGAATTTTGTTACAAATGGAACAAAACAAAAATGATTAACTTTCCCAATCGCTTCAAAATGAAACACATTTTTTTTCCATTCTGCACATGTCTAGCATTTGGTCATTTTTACTTTTATATGTTTGATTTTGTTTGTTTATATGTTTGTATATTTGTATTTTTCTTACCGACTTGCGGACCGCCCAACATTGCTGTCCGTATCCAGTTTTAGGGCGCTAACCCGCGCTGTGATTGTATAAAGTGGGGGTTTGTCAGCAAGTCCCGGCCAATGATTCTTTAATATTTGCATATTTGTGTCACTTAAATTATTCAGAAAAAAGCGGTACAAACCTGCCTGGCCTTATGTGAAAAATTGCCCCTCTCTCTTCACTTGCTAAATCATGATTGAACTGTGATTAACCACATTTATTGGAAAGTTGAGTTAAATTTCACTTTCCACGCCCAGGCCTGATTACTGCCAGACCTGTTGAATCAAGAAATCAGTTAAACAGAAAAATGTAAAGGGACCCAGGATGCTCTAGGCTTACTTGATGATGTGCTGTTGAGCATGGAGTTTACCAACCCAAAAATGTGTTGCCTTTGGTCTGAGATCATCATAAGCATGCATGTTATCATTTCTATCATCGCTGGTGAAGTAACTGATATTTCTTTGTAAAAAACAATCAGTTTCAAAAGAAATGAACAAAATATCAATCTCATGTGACATCACTAAACACCCGCCCCCTACATGCCTTTAGGACTTCCTGCAGAAGGCTCCTCTGGTCCACCAACATTCTGGTGTTACACCCAACTCTACTACCTGGGGCTGTACAAGAGGCCTGTTGGCTGATGCATGGCTTACATTGTACACCAGATTGTGGACATATCTGGACTTTCACAAACTTACCATCAAAATTCCTCAGGAAGTATAATGATAAACCAGACAAGACCAATATTATAATGGATAATACTGTAAAGATTACCCCGAAAACAACTTTCATCCTTGGATCCAATCCTATAAAAGAAAATCACAATAAGTGTAATTGTATTTCTGAATGTCTGGAAAACAATCCAACAACATTTCTGCTTTTCCCGACTATAAACCGATGTCTACGATGTTTCCTTCACTTTAACAGCTCCGCATCCTAACCTCCCCAAATGTGAGGATTGGATAGCGCTTCATATTTTCCTCATGCAAGAGTTTGCTTTTTTTTTCCATTTTCTGCCCCAGGATGCTTCCTGACTGGTGATGAATGAATTGGTCTGGGTTCAGATTAGACGTCTGCAGAATGAAAACATCCTTTTCCTTTCCTCTTTTCCCCGGAAAGGATCGCTATGCAATCACATGATCACTATGTAAGCAAAGCTGTTATGAATCAATCTCATTCATAACAGCTCTGCTCCTCTTCATAGTGAGCTGTAATTGGCCCACAGCTGTCACATGATACATGGGGCCAATCACAGCACCCTGTACCATGTGACCAGCTCCAACCAATCACAGATCACTATCTTGAGCTGTCAAAAACCTAACTCATTCATGACAGTTCAATTATGACTTTGGTTCTGACAGCAAGCTTTGCATTGTAGGGGAAATGATCTTTATTTCTCCTGCAAAGCAAAGTGTAAAAATAAATAAATAAATAAAAAATCCCGCCCACAGACACACACAGTAGTACAATGTTACTATGGTAACATTGTACTATTATGATAAAAGTATTTAAAAAAAATAATAAAAAGTTTAAAAAAAAAATACCATATTGAGAATTTTTTTTAAAGTTTTTTTTTTTTAAAACTTGCCAACTGCTTACCTGCATTTTGCAGGCGAGCAGCAGCTCTTGGCAAAGTGACGTAATCTTGCATCACTTCCTATTTTGGGGCGTGAACGCAACTGCCCCCCTCCGCTGCCTCATCCCCCCACCCGTCAGTTCAGGGAGAGAAGTGAGAACACAGCAATGAGTAAAGCACCACTACATTTTACACACACAGGTTAGATTAGCACATTTAACCCTTTGATCGCCCCTATTAACCCTTTGATCGCCCAATCACCCAGCCAATGCCATTAGTACAGTGTCAGTATATAGAATGTTTCACTGATCACTGTATTCCTGCCACTAGTGACATCAAATAGCTTCAGGGTTAGTTAGTTCCCCTCCCAGCCAGGGTCAGTTAGCGTTAGATTGCCCGCAGACTATCGCACTCACGCTATAGGTTGCTGATCACCGCCATTACCAGTATAGTGTTTGTATGGATCAATATATTGATCATGAATAGAACTATACTAGTGCCTCCTTTGTATACATAATGCAGAGTTAGTAGGATCGGCCCCGTTTGCTGACAGCACTAGCGTTTAGCCCCTCCGCTGTTTTTCACGGAAGATTTGTACCAATTGGTTGTTGGCCAAGGCAATTTATATGCGCAACAATACATTAACACCCACCCAAATTCAGCTCTTGCCAGACAATTCACATGGAAACCCAGTGGTGTATTTAGGTTTTGTGCTGCCCTAGGCAACACAAAAATTGCCCCCCCCCCCAGCACGGAGAGACCCTGACATCAACCAACACCCCCCTCCCCCACAAAGAGTGCCTGACATTGACCAACAACATCCCAGCCCCACCTGACAGAGCCTTCTACGAACACCGCCCCCCATACAGTGGCAACCCCCCCACCCCGGTGAGAGAGAAGACACTCACCTTCACAGCTCCGGACATCTCCGGGAACAAGGGTCAGACTCTGCATGAACCATCAAGCAGCCTGCAGCCTCCATCAGATCCCACCTGGTCCCCATGCTGCTTGTGTCCCTCCTTCCATCGCTTCTTTAGGGAGGCGGCGCTGCCCCCCTGAAAAATGCTACTGCCCCCCTGAAAGATGCCGCCCTAGGCAAATGCCTTGTTTGCCTTGTGGTAAATACACCCCTGTGGAAACCTATCACAGTTTCTGAATTTAAAACTCTTTCGGGCCTAACCCTCAGCATGGGCATTACAAATGAATGAACTGCAGTCATGTTGATCCACAGAACTGATTCATCATATGCCTGTGTTCTCTTCTGGTACATATATGCCCAACATTGACCAGCAATGTACTGGCACGTCGCTGGACTGAGTGCTTATACCAGGATGCAGGGGAGTACTGACAACTCATGGGGCCCCCGGGCAATAGGGGATCATGGGGCCCCTTTGTCCTTGCCCAAACTCAAAAAAGCCTATGAAAAAAAAAAAAAAAAAAAAAAAAAAAAAAAAAAAAGTACCAGGGGCATCTCATGGGGCCCCCTACTGACCCTGGGCCCTCGGGCAGTGCCCGAGTTTCCAAATGGTCAGTCCGCCCCTGCCGGGATGTTGCCTGCAGCTACAGGCAACATCCTGGTATCATTTTTTTCAGCTGCTGAATTGTTTTTACGAGCAGTGGGAAGGGACATTTCCCCCCCCCCCTCCCCCCGACTTCCAGTTTTCTAGGGCTCTCTTGTCCCACAGGGGAATCCAAGAATGCAGCCGAAAGTTCTGCTGGCTGACCATGGAGCTGATCAGAGATCAGAATGGCTTCATTCATCTCTATGGTCTAAGAAATCGGAAGCTAAGAGCATTTCATCACTTTTTCACAGGATATAAACAACACCATTTGTAAATTGGGAAAGCATCTGTTCACACCGATCTTGGTGATATTAGATAATGTAAGGGCAGAGGAGATATCCAGAGTCTGATAGATCCCAGATTTTTCAAAAGAGAATATATGACAATGCCCACTGAAGTTATAGGGGATATTTGCATTCCTTGTTATAGCATTAAAAGTGATCCAAAAAAAATTGAAAGGGACAGTGTAAAAATTAAAACGAACTAAAAAAAATAAAAAAGCACCCTTGCACCCCCTGCACGCGCACATGCATGCGCACCCGTTGACCCCGTGCCAGTATGTAAACAGCAGTTGCACCATGCATGTGAGGTATCACCGCGAACGTCAGAATGAGGGCAGTAATGCTAGCACTACTCTTCTGTAAATATAAATTGATGACCTGTAAAAGGCTTGTAGCCTCCCTAGCGGTCTGATTATGTCAGTATTTCTGTGCTCAAAGCGGTACATTTTTTTGCATGGAAATATGTTGTTTTTTTATTGTAGGCCTGTAATTTTTAGGAATAACTCACTGAAATCTGTCCAAACAAGAGTCTAGTAAACATCCTGGGTATGTTAAAATTTGAAACAAAATCAAATTATAATTTAAGGAATATTCATAAAAAAATAATATAATAATAATAAATTTAATTCAATATAATCAAACCAAAAACACTGAAATGTGAAATAGAGCGCCAAGTTCGCACATCGCTGAGCTCAGTCGCAGAATCGTTTTCAGTGTCTGATGAGGAATTTCCCCCACCAATCATTATCACTCAATTCTGCAAGTGGTTCTGATTTACTATCGCTGTTCTCTAGCCGGTCTAAAACCGCGTCTGACCTAAAGGGACGCTTTTTGGACGCCATGGACGTTTCTCAGTTTCCAGGCAGAAAGAACAGTAAAAATGCAGGCAGGGCGCCGGACAAAGCACTCGGGACAAAATGTATGTGAAATGGTTTGATACAGGAATGTTATACGATGTGATTTTAGTGTATTTAGTGAATGTCACTTTTACAATTTTCAAATTTCCCGCCAGTTCCATCCCCCGTATGTCCCGACGTCGCAGGGAATGGAACCCAGAAGACAGATGCCGGCATCGGCTGGAGGACATCACAGGGGACATTGCAGGGGGGACATCGCGGGAGCGCAGGACAAGGTAAGGGAAGAAGAGATCCCGGAGCAATGCTGCAGTGTACTCCTGAGTGTTGCTCGGGGTTACCGCTTGTGGTGCTGAAACTTTACCCCGAGCTACACTCGGGAATACCTCCAGGGGGGTTAAAGCATCGCCTATCGATAATAAAGATGTATGTATTGTGTTGCCATTGCACAGGCATGCGCAATTTTAAAGCATGTCATGTTTGGTATCTATATACTCAGCGTAATATCTTTTATAGTTTACCAAACAATTGGGCAATATATTGTGTTTTGGTGCATTAAAATTCTAAAAAAAAAAAAAAGTGTATTTTTCCCCAAAAGATTTGCGTTTGAAAAATCGCTGCGCAAATACTGTGCGATATAGAAAATTTCAACACCCACCATCTTATTCTCTAGGGCCTCTGCTTTTAAATATATATATATATATATATAAATAATATTTGGAGGTTGAAAAAAAAAAAAAAAAAAAAAAAAACAGTTTTCTTCATGTGAACAAAAAGTGTTAGAACAGGCTTTGTCCTCAAGAGTGGGTGATGTGTGGCAGAAGCTTCTAATATTGGCCCTGAAATGCCAGGATGTAAAAGCCCCCCCCCCTCCAAATGACCCCTTTCTGGAAAGCAGACACTCCAAGGTATTTGATAGGAGGCATGGTGAGTGTTTTGCAGATCTCATTTGTTGCGACATGTTTTTGGAAAATGAATAAAGAAGAAAAAAAAAATTGTCTTCTTTTTCAAAAACCTGTGACAAAAATGATATCTGTAGAAGACTCACCATGCCTCTTATCAACTTCCTTGGGGTGTCTATTTTTCAAAAAGGGGACATTTGGGGGGGGGGTGTTGTACTTTATTTGCATTTTAGGGCCTTTGAAACTGTGATAGGTAGTGGGGAAGTGATATGAAGAAATATGCCCTTTGAAAGCCTGGCGGTGGTCATTGGATTTTGGGGGCCTGTATGCAGCTAAGTTGCCAAAAAGTCTCTCACATGTGGTACCCCCATACTCAGAAGAAGTAGAAGAATGTGTTTTGGGGTGTTATTCCACATATACCCATGGCAGGCACGAGCAATATATCATTAAAGTGACAACTTTAAAAAAAAAAAAGGGTCATATTCAAAAAATGTTCCATGGACTCAACATGCCTCTTTGCAAAATCCTTGGGGTGTCTACTTTCCAATAGGGGTGATTTGGGGGGGGGGGGGGGGTGTACTGTCCTGGCACTTTAACACTTCAAGAAATATGATGGTCAGAAAGTAAAAGCTACATAAATTCCAATATACACCATAATTTGTAGACACTATAACTGTCACACAAACCAATATACATGTATTGAGATTTTTTTTACCAAAGTCATGTAGCAGAATACATTTTAGCCTAAATTTATGACTAACTTGAGTTTATTGGATATTTTTTTAAACCAAAATTGAAAAATATCATTTTTTTTTTCAAACTTCTCAGCCTTTTTTTGTTTATAGCGCAAAAAATAAAAACCGCAGAGGTGATCAAATACCACCAAAAGAAAGCTCTATTTGTGTGAAAAAAAGGACATAAATTTTGTTTGGGTGCAGCATTGCATGACTGCGTAATTACCAGTTGAAACAGCGCAGTGCCCAACAACAAAAAATGGCCTCTTCAGGAAGGGGGGTAAATCCTCAGGACGGCGAGTGGTTAATGAACTGATCTGAAACTAAATGAATGTTTTTGTTCCTCACGTCTAATCTGAGGTTATATAACAGTTCTAATGACATATACACACCTTGCGGCATTTATTTACTTCCAGATAAAAGAGCAATAACTTACTGTGATTACAACAGGTCCTCAAACAGTATGTGAAACCTACGATTGCGCATAAAGCAGCTGAAGCAACAACAATACCCATCGCTGGATTCCGTCCTATAAAAGAAAAACACAACAGATATTATCTCAGTCCTGCATGTCTGGAGAACCCAACACTTCTATATATACTGACTGTACATTTATCATTGCAGGTGAAGCATTTATATTACTGGATTAGAATAGGTAGAATAGGAGGCTACTAGTGTTCAGGGTATCCGCTCACTAAACATAGCTGTGGTCCCAGAAACCAAACACTACTTCTCAACAAAGAGGTTTTTGTGAACTAGATGTCCACCAGAAGGAGGTTACATTAAGGGACCAATGTGGTGAACCATACGTGAGTGTTGTACAAAACTGCATTTATTGATTAGAATATTACCCGCTCGCCCTCCGCCCTATATCAGAAGTACTGCTACAGGGTGGCAGGGACACACACACACACACACACACACACCACACACACACACACACACACACACACACACACACACTTTACATTTTCGAATAGGGGGCGCACCTACATGCGCTCCACTATTGGTGACTGGGGATGTCGATCACTCACTGATCGTCGGCAAAGCTGACAGGTGAGCGAGCTGTATGTAAAACAGAGGTCTCTCTCCTGCCAGCAAGGACATGCTGCTTTGTATCCCTTTTCCTAGTAAAACAGCACACAGGTAACCCTTTGATCAACCCAGATGGTAACCCCTTCCTGTCCAATGCCATTAGTACAGTGTCAGTGCTTTTTATTAGCACTGATCATTGTATTGGTGTCATTGGGGATATCAATGGCAGGTAGTCAGTTCCCACCAGTGTCAGAATGCCCGCCGCAGTCCCGCTATAAGTCGCTGATCTCCGCCATTACTAGTATTAAAAAAAATAATTCCCAGTATCTACACCGCCATTTGTAGACACTATAGCTTTCACATAAACCAAATTAAATTTACACGTATTGAGATTTTTTATTTTTAGCAGAATACATTTTGGCCTAAATTTATGACAAAATTTGATTTTTAATTTTTTTATAGCAAAAAGTCAAAAATGTGTTTTTTTCTTCAAAACGGTTATGTTTCACATGACTGTCATATGCCTTTAAGTGTTCTTTGTATTTTGTCTCTGCTCCTCCCTTTCCTCTGGTTTAGTTCATGCTGTATAGATAGCCCCACCCCTTTTCCCAGTAAGGCATTTCAGCTTTAAGCCTCATGTCATGAAGCAGATCACGTTATGATCTTTTGACCTATCCGATGTTCATTGTTGTAAGATTCTCTCAGTTTATAGAATAAATTTCACAAGATCTACAAGGTGTCATCTGATTGAGTCAATGCCTGTGTTATTCAACTAAGATTGGAGTTATCACTATCTCATCACAACTGTAAGTTACAGAGATCACACTTTCAATGCTTAGATTGGAGAGAGAACAGTCAAAAGATCAGTGAAATGTCTTCATAGGATCCTTGCTAGCTTTGGATACACAGTGAGATGTTATATGAACACTGGAATAGCAGCTACAGACTGCAGCCATCTCTACACAAGTCTGTACACATCCGCAAGTATATCTCAGCATAACACTCAGTGTCAGGACAAATTATTAATGTGAATGTCTTACAACTGCAAGTTTATACCCTGCATCTGTATACATTAGCACATGGCTTGTCTGTGAAATCTTAGAACGTGAAAGAAAACTGTTCTGCAACCATTGCCTAGGAAACCTGAGCTCATCCACAGAAAAATTGATACATTTCTCTGTAAACTTTATATCAACCCCTCTCCTTGCTAACATGATGTTTCAGGAAATTAATATACAGTCCGGGGAAACTAATACACAAACACAATCAGAGCTTCATCCAGAACAGGACTTAAACCCCGAGTTAGATAAAAGATAAAAACGCTTAACAAAACCAACCTGGAAGGTGCAAAAGAATCTTACTGCTGACAAGGAAGAATTGCTGTCTAATATTAATGACTTGTGGTCTAATACTGTTAAATGCATGTCTGCCCTCCCCCAACAATCTCATGAGCCAATACAACTAGAGGGCGCTATCCAGCAATTGAATGTTGCTCATGAGAATTATCAAAGACTGTGTGTTAAATATATTGCTCTGTTAAAGCGGTACAACACTCAAATCCTGTGCAAAGATATGCTTGTTACGTGTATACCCCAAAGGTAAACCTGAAAAGGCCTTTGGGGTATACTATTCTGGATGATCAGAGTAACAGATCTCTTGCAAGAACTCATAGCCAACCAAATACCAGCCCTCGATGAAAGTGCCGATATCCTGCTGTTACTCAGTTGAGACATCCTAAGGGTGCACAAAGTTCATCATCAAATCAACAGTCCACACAATGCACCATATGCTCAGCGTCTGGATCTAGGATGGGTCATCATAGGCAATGTCTGCCTAGACAAGGACAGGAGGTCCTACTGAGTCTCTTCCTTTAAAACACATGTTCTGCCAAATGGAGGAACAAAGTGTTCTGCACAACGACCACATAAATATATCATGAAAGAGACTGTTTGAAAAAGGTGCACAATGGCACATCATACAAGACAATAAGAAAGCTCTTAATTTCTGGGATGACAACATCGGCAACACAGTGTTCGAGGTAACCACTAAAGACAATGAGTTGGCAGCTATCATTGAAGACAAAGAATTCTTGAAAACCATGAGTAAAGAGTTCTACCAAGATGATTCCAACAGTTGGGTAGCACCTCTACCATTTCATACCCCAAAAAAGAGACTACCAAACAACAGGGTACACGCAGAATCATGGTTTGTTTCTTTAAATCGTAGTTTGAACCAGAAGCCCGAGATGAAAAAGCACTTTGTAGACTTTATGCAGAAGGTGTTTGGGGGAGATCATGCTGAGCCTGCACCTCCTCTTACGGAAGGAGAAGAATGTTGGTATCTACCATGTTTTGGTGTCTACCATCCTCACAAGCCTGATCAGATTAGGGTGGTCTTTGACTCAGGTGCTCGTCATGAAGGCATCTCCCTCAATGATAATCTTATCACTGGGCCTAATCTGAACAACAATCTTATAGGAGTTTTACTTCGCTTCAGACAAGAGCCAATTGCTGTTATCGCTGACATTCAGCAGATGTTCCACTGTTTCATCGTCTGTGAAGACTACAGAAACTTCCTCAGGTTCCGATGGTACCGCAATAATGATGTCAATGATGAAGTCATAGACTACCAAATGAAGGTACATGTTTTTGGTAACAGTCCTTCTCCTGCAGTAGCAATTTATGGACTGAGGAAAACAGCTCAAGAGGGTGAGAAAGCATATGGATCTGATGCAAGACAGTTCAGCGAAAGGAATTTCTATGTAGACGATGGACTCAAATCTGTGCCCAATGAAGAAGAAGCTATTGACCTTCTTACTAGAACACAGAACATGCTTGCCACTGCAAACCTCAGATTTCACAAAATCATCTCTAACAGCGACAAGGTCATGATAGCCTTTCCTTCTGATGACCATGCTGTCAGTGTGAAGAAACTCCAACTAGGATCTGACCTTTCTGTTACACAGCGCAGTCTTGGATTGCTTTGGAATGTTAAACAAGACACATGCACATTTCAGGCATCAGCCTGTGACAAGCCCTTCACAAAGCGAGGAGTTTTGTCTTCAGTGAACTGCATTTATGATCCCTTAGGTTTCATTACACCTCTCACCATTCAGGGTAAGATACTGCTGAGACAACTTACTTCTGAAGCTACCCAAGGAGAAACAACAAAGGTGGGAATCCTGGAAACAGTCTCTAAAAGCATTAGAACAACTCCAGATACCACGCTCTTACACCCAAGCATCCTTAAAGAATGCCACCAGAAGAGAGATTCATGTCTTCTCCGATGCATCCAACGAAGCCATTGCTGCAGTGGCTTATCTTCCAGCTACGGATCCCAGTGGTGAAGTAGGTATAGGATTTATCATGGGCAAGAACAAGCTCATACCAAAACCTGCCCATACTATTCCAAGGCTCAAATTTTGTGCAGCTGTGTTAGCTGTGGAAATTGCTGAGCTTATAGAACTTGAAACAGATGTTGAAATAGACTCCTTTGACTTTTATACAGACAGCAAAATAGTGCTAGGATATATACACAATCGCTGGAGACAGTTCTACATGTATGTCGGCAACAGAGTGGAACGCATACGGAAGTTCTCTACGCCTGAACAATGGCACTATGTTCCCACTAGTCTCAACCCTGCTGACCGTGGCAGTCATGCAGTACTTACTACTGCATTCCGGGACACATCTTGGCTAATACTTCTTTTGCCCAAAGAAGAAGACAAGTCATCAACCTGATTTAAAGGGAGGTAAGAAGGAATCGTGCATGTTGCTGCCTTCCCCTCTGAATATGGATTTCCATGTCTCAGCCTGGACTTTCGAGACCAACATCTGCAAGTATTATGCTAAATGTTTGCTTTGTTTTCCTTTGTTCTTCTTTCCCTTCTTGTTTTGCAGATGTTCCTGGAAAGAATCTCCATTTCTTATATTGGACTAGAGTTTGTTATAATAGAAATCATAGATTGCGACGGGGAGTGTCATGTTTCACATGACTGTCATATGCCTTTAAGTGTTCTTTGCATTTTTCCTCTGCTCCTCCCTTTGCTTTGGTTTAGTTCATGTTGTATAGATAGCCCCACCCCTTTTCTAGTAAGGAGTTTCAGCTTCAGGCCTCATGTCATGAAGCAGATCACATTAGGATCTTTTGACCTATCCGATGTTCATTGTTGTAAGATTCTCTCAGTTTATGGAATAAACTTCACAAGATCTACAAAGTGTCATCTGATCGAGTCACTGCCTGTGTTATTCAACTAAGATTGGAGTTATCGCTATCTCATCACAACTGTAAGTTACAGAGATCGCACATTCAATGCTTAGATTGGAGAGACAGAACAAAACTGTAATTTTTTTTGTTAATAGTGACAAAAATAAAAAACACAGAGGTGATCAAATACCACCAAAAGAAAATTCTATTTGTGGGAAAAAGAGGATATAAATTTCATTTGGGTGCAGCGTTGCATGACCGTGCAATTGTCAGTTAAAATAACACAGTGCCATAACGCAAAATAATGGCCTGCTCAGGAAGAGGGGAAATCCTCTGGAAGGTGAGGGGTTAAACCTAAAAACACATGTGATGTAATGTTCACAGTTCATAAATTGCGCTTATTCTTTATCTTCCTTCATAAAGTGTGCGGCTTTATTATCATCCGTGATAAACATGCAGCACTTCCCATATAGTTGTGAACAAACACACCGCATGTCCACCACCGTTCCCTCCTGAGCTCAGCTCCACTTTTTGACCTGTCCTCTTACAGGTCAAAATCACTTGAATTTTTGGATCTTTAGCAACCTCTTTACTTTCGATATGAGAGTAGAAGGCAAACCCCCCCAACCCCCCCCAAAAAAAACGGATGATCATTCATCCAATATTCTCATTGTGTGTACGGGGCTTAAGACTACTTACTTGTCATGATAAAACTGAGAGTAATTTCCTCCTCCAGGGATCTGTGGCTGACAATACAGGAAAATACATCTCCGGGTTCAGCGTCTGTAGTCGGCCCCACAATCAGCACACTGGTCTCATTAAATGTCCCATCGCTGTTCCCCAAAGGTGTTGTGAAAGAAACGCCCTTGTCCCAAGGTGAGTTGCTGCTGTTACTTTTACTGGATTTAACCCATCGGATCTTCACAGCTGGGTAAAAATTATTAACTTCACAATGGACAGATCCCGCAATTCCATCTTCAATCTGTTTATCATGGCTCAGCGCCGTCTGCGGTTTAACTGTACAAGGAAAGACAGTTATTCATTATTTCTATACTAAAGGCTAATTTCACTTAAAGTGTTACTAATTCCCGGTCCCCACATTCCCTCTATCCGCTCTCCCCGGACCCCGCATTCCCTCTATCCGCTCTCCCCGGACCCCGCATTCACTATATCCGCTCTCCCCGGACCCCGCATTCACTATATCCGCTCTCCCCGGACCCCGCATTATCTATATCCGCTCTCCCCGGACCCCGCATTATCTATATCCGCTCTCCCCAGACCCCGCATTATCTATATCCGGTCTCCCCAGACCCCGCATTATCTATATCCGGTCTCCCCGGACCCCGCATTCACTATATCCGCTCTCCCACAGTACACAGAACATGGAAATGCAATTATTTTAGTAAACTGCTAAATCCCTTTTCTCATCAGCAGTATATAGCAGTCTTGTGACTTCTATCAGTGTCCAGCAGAGCACTGGTTAAAACTCGTAGAAGGCGTTTTCATTTTGTTCTAGGAGGATGCAGAACCCCTGATCTGTCTGGACAGTGCTGACTGGCCCTGTGCTGGTCTCCCAAGAAGAAAAAAAAAAAAAAACTCTGTAGCAATACACATCAAACTTAGCATGTGCAGCTTGCCCCCAAGGCAAAAAAAAAAAATATATATATATATATATATATATATTGCGGAATGGTAAAATCATTGCGAAATCTAAAAAAAACAAACAATATGGTAAAGTGCATCATGAATGTAATGAGCTGAGTGAAACAGTAAAGTGCATCAAGTAAAAGCATGAAAATATCAGCTAAACAGCTCAAAAAGCCCATAGAACACAGCTCACTTTGGAGGGGTGGGGAAACCCGTCTCAGCTCCCCATATCCCTCTTATGTGTAAGTCGCCCTGTGCCTGTTAGATGCACAGGGTGATCTTTCTTAATATTGTATAGACATGTTTAGGAGATAGGTGGGGGTTGTGGATCATTTAATGCCATGTGGTTGCATCCCATTGTTCTATTGTGTGTCTTGCTTGGGAGCAAACTATTATGTATGTGTTTATGTGGATTGGGTTGGGAGGGGGGAGGGTGTGTCACGATATAAGGTCAGGTTCAGAGACCAGTTGCTACAGCAGTTGTAAGGCTTACCTGAAACCAGCAGGATTGGTACACCAGCGGCCCGCCCTGGGAATGATGCAGGCTCACCTGAGGTGCGGGGTCTAAGCATCCACCGGTCTTCCCCAGAGCTCCTAATGGTGGAGATGGATTTGGCTGCGTGTGAATGCCAGGTCGCAGATCTCAGGATCACCCCACCAGGGAATGAGTAGGCTGGAAACCAAAAGCGGATCAAACAGTTCAGGGATCAAACGGAAGCAGAGTCAGTCACAAGCCAAGGGTCGGTCACCAATGGTAGTAGATAGGATGAGGCAGAATCGTAGTCAGTAGCAAGCCAAAGGTCGGTAACGTAGATGAAGACAGCAGCAGGAACAGTAAGCGGGATATTGGCTGGTAAGGCACAATAATCTGGCAACCAGGAAGTGCAGAGACATGGCTTTTATAGGAAATTCATGGGAGGAGCAAGGAGTTCAAGGTTCAAAGACAAAACAGGGCAAAGGCAGGATCATCCAAAGAATTGTCAAGGGAGCTGTCCAGCATTCCAGGTGGCTCAGTGAGAAGAAACACTGTCTCTCACCGCAGAAGGCCCAGGTTCAATTCCAGGCTCTGACAGTACTCCCCTCCTCACAGGACGTTCCCTGGACGTCTTAAGACCAGGCTTGTGGGGAAACCTCTGGTGGAATTCTCTTGTTAGTCTAGGAGCATGAACATTTTTCCTCAGGCTCCCAAGAATTTTCCTCTAGCCCATATCCTTCCTATTGGACCAGATATTGCAACTTTCCTCTAAACATCCTAGAATCAAGAATCTTCACCACATTCTTCTTCGCCCTGTACCTCAACAGGTGGAGGAGGTGGAAGAATTCTTCCAGAGAAAGGATTTTCATGAAATGATTTGAAAAGCGATACATGAAAAACCAGGTGAATCTTCATACTGTCAGGAAGTTTTAAGCGAAAGGTAACTGGGTTGATCTGAGCAGAAATCTGAAAAGGACCAACAAACTTTTGACCCAATTTAGCAGATGGCACATGCACCTTCAGATTCTTCGTTGATAACCAAACTTTGTCACCCACATGAAACGTAGGAAGTGCTCTCCGGTGTCTGTCAGCAGCCTTTTTGTAATTTTCCTGAGCTTCCCTCAAAGTCTCAATCAATTTCTCCTGAATCTCCTGCAATGTAGTTAGTCTGTTGGTAACAGCAGGAATTGGAGTTGTGATAGGGAGATCTGGAATACAAACTGGATGCTAACCGTTGTTTAAGTAAAAGGGACTTTGAGAGGTGGAACTATGTTTAGAATGGTTGTATGCAAACTCTGCAGTGGGAAGACAGTCCACCCAGTCATCCTGAAGATAAGTGACAAAGCATCGAAGATACTGCTCCATTGTTTGATTAGTTCTCTCAGTCTGACCATTAGACTGGGGATGAAAAGCAGAGGACAGATTAATTGTAACACCCAAGGCTGAGCAAAAGCTTTTCCAAAATTTCGAAGTAAACTGCACACCTCTGTCAGACACCACATCATCAGAGATTCCATGCAGTTTAAATACTTCTCGAACCATTAGTTCTGCAGTCTGTTCAGTAGTGGGCACCCCCTTCACTGGAACAAAATGGGCCATCTTTGTGAGACGGTCAACCACCACCAAAATGGTGGTCATTTCTTTTGAGGGAGGTAAATCTACCACAAAATCCATAGAAATAGACCCCCATGGTCTCGATGGAACAGGGAGTGGCTGAAGCAACCCCAAAGGAGAGGCTCGGGGAGTTTTATTGCATGCACAGGTCAAGCATGAGGCCACATAGCGTTTGACATCCTTCTTGTACCCCGGCCACCAAAAGGAACGTGACAACAGTTCTTCGGTCTTAGTAACTCCAAAATGCCCAGCAAGTTTGGAATCATGAACCAACTTGAGAACTTCCACCCGAACAGATTCAGGTACATAAAGATGATGTCCTTGAACCCAAAAGCCATTTTTGTACACCAGGTTCATGTCCCTAGGAGGATCATTGAGAAGTGGGTCATTCTCATACCCCTCTTTGAGAAGACTCAAGAACATCTTTGCACTTGTGGCCCCTAGGAAGTTCTTTTGTGTTAGGATGGAATATTCGGAGTTGCCCTCCAGGAGAGGCTCGGACAGCATCCTTGATAAGGCATCGGCCTTACCATTCCTCGATCCTGGTCGATATGATATAACAAAATTAAATCTGGAAAAGAATAGAGACCAGCGAGCTTGTCTAGAAGACAATCTCTTGGCCGAACGAATATATTCCAGATTTTTATGGTCTGTGAGAACAGTTACAGGATGATTAGCTCCTTCTAGCAGATGCCTCCATTCAGAAAAGGCTTCCTTAATTGCCAGTAGCTCTTTATTCCCAATGTCGTAATTTCTTTCGGCTGAGGACATCAAACGGGAGAAGAAGGCACAAGGATGAAGCTGCATCTTTTCACCACTTCGCTGAGACAGGATCGCTCCCACGGCAGAATTGGAGGCATCCACTTCCACTGTAAAGGGTAGTTCAGGATCCAGATGTACCAAAATTGGTGCAGAAGTGAAAAGACTTTTTAGTTTTTCAAACGCAGCTTGTGCCTCAGAGGTCCACACAAAGGGTACCCCTTTCTTTGTAAGCTGTGCGATTGGAGCTATCACTTTAGAAAAGTTTCTTATAAATTTTCTGTAAAAGTTGGCAAACCCAACGAAACATTGAATTTCCTTAACATTTCCAGGTGCTGACCAATCTACCACTGCTTTGATTTTCTCAGGATCCATGCTCACGCCCTCTGGAGAAATGATATAGCCTAAAAACTGGATCTGGATTTGTTCAAACTCACATTTTTCCAATTTAATGTAGAGTCTATTCTTCCTTAATCTTTCAAAGACTTTGCAAACATGTTTGCGGTGCTCCTCCCAATTATTGGAAAAGATAAGGATATCATCTAGATAGGCAATCACAAATTGGTCCAGCAGATCACGAAAAACATTGTTGACAAAATGTTGAAATGTTGCAGGGACATTGCAAAGTCCAAACGGCATCACCAAGGACTCGAAATGCCCATACCTAGTTCTAAAGGCAGTCTTCCATTCGTCTCCTTGACGAATGCGGACAAGGTTATATGCCCCTCGTAGATCAAGCTTAGTAAAGATCTTGGCAGAGCGAAGTCTTTCCAACATTTCAGAGATCAAAGGTAATGGATAGCGGTTTTTAATAGTAATTTTATTCATGTCTCTGTAGTCAATGCATGGACGCAAGGTGGAGTCTCTCTTTTCAACGAAGAACAAGGCTGCCCCCGCTGGAGAAGTTGAGTGTCTTATAAAGCCCTTCTCCAAGTTCTCATTGATCCACACCCTGAGTACTTTTAATTCAGGTTCCAACAGATTGAAGAGGTGGCCAAAAGGTATTTCTGCCCCTGGGAGCAGCTCAATGGGGCAATCATATGGGCGATGAGGGGGTAATAGATCTGCATTCTTCTTGTCACAGACATCCCGGAACTCATGGTAATGTGTAGGCAAGTTGTCATATGACTGGGTAGCCACTATATCACCTTTCGCTTCCTTGGTCGGTGATGAACTTGGTCAGCAAGGTTTTTTGCAATGTTTTTCACAGTGGGAGGAAGTAAAATCTATAGTCCGTGCTCCCCAGTTGATGGAAGGATTGTGAGTGGAGAACCAAGGAATGCCCAGGATGATGGGAAACTTGGGTGATGTAATCAGCTGAAAGCTGATGGTCTCACAATGGTCAGCCTCAAACAACAGTTTCAGGGGGACCGTTTTATGGGTAACAGGTCCTGAAGATAAGGGTGACCCATCAACTGTCTCCATATCAATAGGGGTAAATGTGTCTCTTGCTTCAATATTATTGCTGTTGGCAAACTCTATATCCATAAAGTTCCCCCCCGCCCCGGAGTCCAGCATAGCTGAGCAGGAGATTTCATGGCCCTCAAATACAAGTTTAATAGGGATAACAAAGTGAGAAAGTAGGGAGTTCACTTTATTCTCTTCAGAAATCAGTGGGGAGACAGACTGGCTTATAGAGTTTATGTGTTCAGGCTCAATCACATCAGTCACAGCAATAGTTCTTTTAACCTTGTTAGGACAATTAATTGCATAATGATCAGAATCGCCACAATAAAGACATAAATTCTCTGAACGTCTTCTCTCTTTCTCCTGAATGGAGATGGATCTCTTGATTGCATCAACCTGCATAGGCTCAGGAGTGTTAGAACCCAGAGAGACTCTTGAATCCTGCTGAACAAATGGACTAGCAGAGAGATGCATGCCCCTATTACTTCCAAGTATTCCCAGCTTCTCCTTTCTCCTTTCTGTAAGTCTTTGATCGATTCGGATACACAATTGGATGAATTCCTCAAGATCATTAGGAGTATCACCTCTGGCAAGCTCATCCTTTACCTGTTCAGAAAGCCCTTGGCGGAACTGGCTCTTTTGTGCTGCAGGGTTCCAAGTGGTATCTGCAACCCAACTTCTGAACTCGGCTGTGTATTCAGCGACCGAGCGTCTACCCTGCCTTAGACTATGTAATTTTACTTCGGCAGAAGCACAACGGTTGGGATCATCAAAAACCTGATTCATCGCGGTCAAAAAGGTATCAAAATTATTTAAAATGCCATGGTTCTGCTCTATATAAGGGGAGGCCCAAGCTAAAGCTTCCCCAGTAAGAAGCCCAATAATAAACATTACCTTCTTTTTCTCTGAAGGAAACGCAGCAGGGTACATTTGAAAATATATGCGACATTGATTAAGGAAACCCCTGTATTGGCGGCGGTCTCCATTAAACTTAGATGGTTGGGGCATATGTGAGCTAGGATCATCACGGTTCAGCAGTTGCCTCTGCAGAGCCTGAATCTCTCCCTGTTGCCTATCCACAATGCTTTCCAGTTTGGCAACTTTTTCCTGATGGGTAACCCCAAATTCCTGCAGCTCAGCAATTTGCTGCCTAAGAGGATTCACATTTGCTATAGCGGCCTCCATGTTTTAGGCCAGATTATTCTGTCACGATCCGGGTCAGGTTCAGAGACCAGTTGCTACAGCAGTTGTAAGGCTTACCTGAAACCAGCAGGATTGGTACACCAGCGGCCCACCCTGGGAATAACGCAGGCTCACCTGAGGTGCGGGGTCTAAGCATCCACCGGTCTTCCCCAGAGCTCCTAATGGTGGAGATGGATTTGGCTGAGTGTGAATGCCAGGTCGCAGATCTCAGGATCACCCCACCAGGGAATGAGTAGGCTGGAAACCAAAAGCGGATCAAACAGTTCAGGGATCAAACAGAAGCGGAGTCAGTCACAAGCCAAGGGTCGGTCACCAATGGTAGTAGATAGGATGAGGCAGAATCGTAGTCAGTAGCAAGCCAAAGGTCGGTAACGTAGATGAAGACAGCAGCAGGAACAGTAAGCGGGATATTGGCTGGTAAGGCACAATAATCTGGCAACCAGGAAGTGCAGAGACATGGCTTTTATAGGAAGTTCATGGGAGGAGCAAGGAGTTCAAGGTTCAAAGACAAAACAGGGCAAAGGCAGGATCATCCAAAGAATTGCCAAGGGAGCTGTCTAGCATTCCAGGTGGCTCAGTGAGAAGAAACACTGTCTCTCACCGCAGAAGGCCCAGGTTTGATTCCAGGCTCTGACAGGGTGTCTCCAACAGCCTCCCTCCTGATGGGACTGTCTATTGGTGTGTCTCTTGTTACTAAATGTAGATTGCCCCGCCCTGTGTCATTATGCAGGGAGGGGGGGTTTGTTCCCTTGAATGTATATATCTTGTATCTGTGTTAAAATAAAGTAGTCTATTTCCTGGTTTTACTTCAAATCTGTGGTGTCTGTGGTCGGTGTTCGGACAGGGAAGCGTTATTCTAACGGAAGTACCCAAGTGCAGTCGGGTCCGGTTCCGTTACACGGCCATTTTAATGGAGACCCAAGCAATCCTGAGAAGACATTATTATTATTATACAAGATTTATATAGCGCCAACAGTTTGCTCAGCGCTTTATCTTATGAGAAAAAGGAACAGCAGAATGAATGCCGTCGGGAGATGCTAGCCCAAATAAAGTGTTAATGACAGCGAATGAAGGGGATAGCAGTGGTCACAAAGATGGCATAGTAA
Source organism: Staurois parvus (assembly GCF_062004578.1). NCBI lineage: Eukaryota > Metazoa > Chordata > Amphibia > Anura > Ranidae > Staurois > Staurois parvus. The sequence continues at coordinate 378,817 of NW_028320152.1, forward strand.
ACAAAAATGGGTAAATAAGAAAAAAAGGGGAGATGGATGAGAATAACGAATAGATGTATATATCATGGTAGGGAAACCGTCAAAATGTGCAGCATGAGCATGTGGAAATGTTGTATAAAAAAATCCCATGATAACAATTGGTACATTGAAATGAAACAGGATCCTTCATACATGAAGGTGTATCCAATGAAAAAGGGGATAAATAAAAAAAGAAAAATGAAAAAACAACATGAGAAAATATGATGAAAAAGGGGAATAAAAAATGCAGGCTATTTAAAAGAGCAATGTTAAATGTCAAATATCATGAACATATCATAATAAAAAGAACATAACAGTTATAACGGATACAATAAAAACCTGAAAATACATGAAAATGAATAAAATGAAGATAAGAATCAAAATGAAATAAATAGAATAGAATAGAATAGAGCAAACGGTCATGATACAAACAGTCTTTTTACACAATGTGGAGGATTAACCACAGTGAGTATAACAAGCACGCTTTACTGCATCTACAGACTGATTGTACTGCTGTGGGTTTAATAACACTTAAAAAAAAAAAAGAAGAAATGCACACGTTTTTGCTGGTTTAGAAATGTGCATTTATTTTCTTTTTCTCAGGGACCTTCAGAGCATGGCACCTGCGATCAGTGGATCCGTGGATCACGTGTGCAATGTCAGGCTCCTGCACTTGCTGCCTAGAGCTCTCTGTCTGTACCCCTGTATGATGGGCAGACAGTTCCCGAAACTGTAGGCAGTGTGAATTATTATTATTATTATTATTACTACGAGTTTATATAGCGCCAAAGGGTTTGCTCAGCGCTGTACAATAGGGGGGACAATACATGGCACAGTACAACAAAAACAGACAGCGTACGAGGGGTAAGAGGGCCCTACTCTTGCGAGCTTACAATCTAGGAGGGAGGGGGTAAAGGTACAGTAGGAAGTGGCTGTGGGGGATGAAGTGGTGGGAGGAATGAGGGAGGATGGCCGTTAGGTGAGGGTGGGGTAGGCTTCCCTGAAGAGATGGGTTTTGAGGGAGCGCCTGAATGTGAATAGAGAAGGCGACAGTCTGATGGATTGGGGCAGTGAGTTCCAGAGGATGGGGGAGGACCTGGAGAAGTCCTGCAGTCGTGCATGGGAGGAGGAGACCAGGGAGCAGGATAGAAGGAGGTCCTGTGAGGAGCGAAGGGTACGGGTAGGGTGGTACTTGGTGATCAGGTTGGTGAGGTAGTCAGGGGCAGTGTTGTGAACGGCTTTGTAGGTCAGGGTTAGGAGTTTAAATTTGATGCGTTGGGCAATCGGGAGCCAGTGGAGGGAGAGGCAGAGGGGGGTGGCAGAGGTGGAGCGGGTGGTAAGGTGGATGAGTCTGGCAGCTGAGTTCAGGATGGTCTGGAGCGGGGAGAGCCGGCACTTGTGAATGAACTATAGATGTGCTGATACCACATTGATACTATGGTGGCAGACGGGACTTGTAGTTTATTCATGCATAGAACGAACTTGTTACCTGATATAGGGCTGGCATCCAAGACGGTTTGAATTTTCCTGGGATTTGACAAATCGGATGGTGGATAATGGAATCTGATGCCACTCTTCATTCAAAAATTGCTCCAGTTCTCGCAGAGATGCTGGAGGTGGAAAACAAGCCCGAACCTTGTCCTCCAAAACTGACCATAGTGGCTGTATGATATTGAGGTCCGGCGATGCCCAGGGAAGGTGCGAGAGTTCATCTGCATGATCGTCAACCTATGATTTGACAACACCAGCTGTGTGAATTGGAGAATTATCGTCTTGGCTATTGGCGCTGTCTTCGGGAAAAAACGTCTGCACCATGGGATGCAAATGGTCGGCCAACATTTGTACCTATTCACTGGTAGTGACTATACCTTTCAAGCTGATAATGGGTCCTGACAGAATACCACGATAGGGTTGCCTAAACCATAACTGTGCCACCATCATGCTTTACTGTTGGCACAAGACAGGCCTGACTGTAAGCTTGGGATGGTGTTGGCCACATGTAAATGCGGCCGGTGTTTGGGAACAGTTTGAAGCACGAATCATCGGAGCATATTAGTCTTCCATTGGTCGATCTCCCACGACTTTTGGGCGTTGCACCACTCTCTCCTCTTCTAAGCATTAATATCGGTCACTAGTGGTTTGGCAAATGCAGCTCACCCATGAATGTTCTGCTTATGGAGTTCCCTCCACACAGTGTTTGTGGACATGGGCTTTGGAAGACTGAGATTGAGCTCTGCAGCCACCTTTGCAGCAGTTGTTTTCTTATTCCGGCTCACAATCCTGTGCAATGTCCTTTTGTCTCTTGCAGTCAGGTGACCATGATGACCGTGCTTATGCTTATCAGATGCCGGTTTCCCAGAAACTGTATATGCCGCCTGTGACGGGAGTGGCTTTGGGGGGTGGGAGACCCCTGTCTCAGCCCCCCAAATCCCGCTTATGTATAAGTCACCCTGTGCCTGTTAGGGGTACAGGGTGATCTGTCCTGCTATTGTGTAGGCATGTATAGGTGGGGTGTGGGGGTTGTTCATTGTTTAATGCCAGGTGGTTGTCCCATTGTTCTATTATGTGTCTTGCTTGAGAGCAAACTATTATGGGATGTATGGGTTTGTGTATTGTCTACTGCCACATGGTGCATCCCATTGTTCTAGCAAACTATTAAGGGATGTAATGTTTCCGGCAGCCCTTCCCCGATGGGACGGCCTGCTGATGTGTTTCCTGTCTGGGTGTGTATTTCTCCGCCCTGTATATATATCTTGTGAAGATCCATCATACAGCCCATTGCTCATTGACTGCCAATGACAGATGCCCGCCCGGGCCACCATCCCACCACTATTAGCTGTGTGGGAAACACAATATCTTGATTCCTCTTCTCTATCCAGCACACTGACAGCCTATCATCAATTAGCTCTTGCCGATTACACAGAGGTGTTAATGACCATTGGAAGGGTGGGATGTCAATCTTGAGCTTTAGGTGGTATGTCCACATCCAACCCACTTGCTGGTCCCAAATGACATCTTGGTGGGACAGGAGACCTGGCACAGGCATAGCCACATAGCGAGAGGTGAGTGGTGATCTTCCGCTCTACAGCCAAGTGATCAACATGCCACGGACGGGGCAGCCACCAGACAAATTCCTGGTGTGCCCTATGACCAGTCCAGGGCTGCCTCCCGCTGTGCAGCATGGTCATCAACAGGCCACAAACCAGGCGGCCCTGGCCCACCGGGCAAATGCCCAGTGTGTCCCATGGCCAGTCCAGGCCTGGAGGTCCCCATGTGAAGGTTTTCCCTCACCACCTGCTCCAGTGAAAACTGTTGCAACAGACCACCTTCCGCAGAGTGAATACACGAAGGTAAGGAGGTTTACTGATATAGAGGGGAACCCTCCAAGACTGGCCTGGCGGGGCACTGTCACAGACATCCTCTCAGGTGCACTGTGTAGGGCTCAGAGAGATGGTCCTCTCCAGGTTCGAGCTTGGCAGCTCTGGTTTCATCCTATATTTTCTTCTCCACAGTCCACACAGGTCTGACTCCTCCTGTGAGGCCAGCTCTTGATTCCTCTCCATGCTCTCAGAGAGATGGTCAAAGACTGCAGACATGATACAAGAGATGGTCAGAAACTGCAGACATGATACAAGAGATGGTTAGAGATTGCATACAGGATACAGGAGATGGTTAGAGGCTGTGGGCACGGTACAGGAGATGATTAGAGATTGTGGATATGATACAAAAGATGGTTAGAGATTGTGGACAGGATACTGGAGATGGTTAAAGGCTGCGGACATGATACAGGCGTAGATCAGAGACTGAGGACATGGTACAGGAGATGATCAGAGACTGTGGACATGGTACAGGAGATATGGTACAAGAGATGATCAGAGACTGCGGACATGGTATAGGAGATGACATGGTACGGGAGATGATCAGAGACTGCGGACATGGTAAGGAGATGACATGGTACAGGAGATGATCAGAGACTGCAGATATGGTACAGGAGATGATCAGAGACTGCAGATATGGTACAGGAGATGACATGGTACAGGAGATGATCAGAGACTGTGGACATGGTACAGGAGATAGTTAGAGGCTACAGACAGGATAGGATATTGTAGGATATAGCAGAAGGTTAGAGGCTGCGGGTAGAATACAAAAAATGGTTAGGGGCATACAGTTAATATCTCACCACTGCCTGGGCCTGACTGCCATACCAGTGCCTCCTCTCTTCTGCAGCAGCATGTAATTCTTATTCCTCCTCCTGTCTGACACTTCCAGACAGTCCCCCCGCTGAGACTCCTGAGTCCCAACCCTGGTGGGCAGCTCTCTCGCCTCCCCATCCAGTCGTCCTAAATGCTGCTGAGACTCCCGACACCTGTTGACCGCGCATATGCTTATCAGATGACGTTTTCCAGGAAACCGTATACGCTGTCATAACCTTTAATACTGTACTTTGCAACGCGGCAAATAAATCGGCAACTTCAGTCACAGAGGCGCCAGCTAAGCGGCACCAACAATTTGGCCTCTTTGAAGCTCAGTAAGCTCTGATATGACTCTGTATTACTAGCAGCACACAGTGAATATGGAAAGTGAGGCTTCGCACCTGTTAGCTAGGTGTCTCATCACACAGCGTATATAGGCTTGTTTATTGTGTTTAGTTGGAGGCATGCTAGAAGCCTGGGTATGAATCAGCAGGGGAGTGAGTCAACGAGGTTACTTCAAGTTAGGCTGCAGGGGCTGATCTGCAAAGAAATCTGGCCAATCCTCAGGAAGGAGGCCTGGCATGGTGGCTAGGTCAGCCCTTAAATTTGAGAGAGCCTGGCCAGCAGGGAAGTTGGGTTTTAAGATGGTTTGAAGAAGTATTGCTGGGGTGGAGCCTTAGAGGGGGCCCCAGAGGAGGGAGACCTGCCTACAGGCTGAAGCTGGAAAGAAGAACCTCCACTGTTCCACAGTCTACTGAGGAAAGACAGCCTGTCAGCAGGGAAGGAGTCAGTCCAGCGTGAGTCCTGAAAGCAGCTTCAACCATTAGGCTACAGGAACAGGACAGTGTGAGCACTTCTACATCCCCTGAACTAAAGAAGGGAGAGGACAGTCAGGTGCCATACCCAACTAGTTCTCCCTGGGACTACTTCATTTGTACATCTCTGAATCCCTTGTTTAATGACACTCTCAAGACAGCCAGGTGGATGAGATTTTCATCTGGGATCTGAAGAGGTTCATTTAAGGGGACCAAGTGCTCCTTGAGGACACTGTATGCTGATTTTTCAGAATGGAAGTCCCTCTCCTGAAGGAGTAGAGAGCCTAGGATCAATTTTTTGTGCTGTTTGCTGGATTCTTGCCATTTTTCCTTAAGACGTTTGTCATACAAGTTGTTCACTTCCATATACCCCTAGACCTCATCCAAGTTGTTAACCCCTAATAAAAACCAAGCTCATTGACTGTTTACTGACTGTGGATGAAAGTGTGAACAATGCGTATCGCCTGGCTGTGCAGAGCTTAGGGGAACCCAAAAAGTGAAGAGGGTAGAGCTACATTATGAAAAGTAAGACATCCTCAGTGTTGTATATTATATACATTTATGGGAAGGTGCCTCTGAAAGGACCCAACTTTTCCCAGTCACTCTGTTATCACTGTGTACCTGATACTTGCAGAGTAGATGTAGCAGTGCTGGCATCTGGAGTGAAGATAACAAAGCAGCGATAGTTTCCTTCATCTGTGATCTGAATGTTGGGTATGGAAAGACTGGCATTGCCTTGTTGGAGGTCTTTGTCATTCATTTGAGATCCGATCCTCGAAGACTTATGGCGGGAACTATGAAAACCATAAACCTCACGTTCCGTTCCATTCTGTAATCTGAGAGTCCAGACAACTGATAGTTTCTCTAGATTCAGCGGTATTGGGACACCAGACAGCAGACAAGGGATGGTGACATCTTCTCCTCTAAGGGCTTCAGTAGGAACATCTTTCCCAGTAAGTCTCAGCCCCCAAACTTGAAAATCCCCTAAAATTAGAACAAAAAAGAGTGATGACAATTGTACAGGATCTCTTGTATAAAGACAACAGAAAGAAAACTACTAATGCCATCCAGGAAACACTGTGACCACGCTATAATCAGACAGTGAGCTCCCGTTTCAACAAAATGGTTTGCATAAATATGAATGTAATGGAAAAAAGATGGTTTCAGCTCCTGTTCTCCACCTGTAGAGAACTCATCAGATGCATTTCATCTTTTTGGGGGGGCTTAATATTCATTATGTATGTTCTCCCAGCAACATTAAAATTGGCCACTAGATGGGGCCTGGAAAAAATTTTCTGTTTTACAGAAATGCAAATTGGAAATGGATGCTCCCAACACAGCGTGGTAACTATGGGGGCAATTAAAAGGTACAAAAGTGCCTCATCCTAATATAGACTAGCTGAAAATGGAAAAAGGAACTCATGGACTTTTTAGGCACTACAATGATATTTCATAAAAATAAAATTGTATTGAATGTTTACAAACGTATAATCTTTATAGAATGGTAACTTCACCCTGTAACATAAAATAATTCACTGCAGATACACATACTATCATTGGAGCCCACAGTCTTAAGGGAGTGCCGTGTCTCGGCAATAACTGCAAGGGGTGAGCTGGAAGTTCACCCCCTGCAGCCCTCTGGGATACTTCACAGGTCTCAGAGGACTGCGGCCCATTCACAAAGCGCAGTTCGCTTCGCCCATGTGCAGTAATAAGCCGGCTGTGAATCCGCAGAGCTTCACTGCCAGTTTCCCTTTGTTAAGATGGCGGCGCCAGCACCCGAAGCTGATTAAAGAATCAGCTCGGGGTAAGGACACCGCTGGATGCCTGGACAGGTAAGTGTCCTAATATTAAAAGTCAGCAGCTACAGTATTTGTAGATGCTGACTTTTATCTTTTTTTGGGGGGGAGGGGGGCCAAGGGCCAGAACTCTGCTTTAAGCACTGAAAAGGACAAAATGCATCTGAGGAGTTTCCTATAGGTGGAGAACAGGAGCTGAAGCCATCTTTTATCCATTTCATTCACGTTTATGCAACAGAGAGTCAGTGTCTGTGTGCAGATGGGTGCCGTTTTGTTGAAGCCTATAGGAGCTTGATAAACTGATCCTGTCTGTCTTGCACCAGTCTATTTACGTGCTGATCTAACTGATACGGGTTTGGAGGGGCATTCAGTACTACTTTCATTGTTTTATTCCAATTGGATTATCTTAAATCTAAACTTCAGGATAAGCAAATATTGTCTAATTAATGTTTCCCTCATTTCCTCTTCTGCTGACGTTTTACCAGACAGGAAGTGAGGGAAGATTTGCACCAGGGAAAGAGAAATAAGAAGCTGACAGAGGTCCTAGCCTTCTCCCACTTAACATAATAAATTAATTTGTATTTCTTTCTGCGTTGTTGCTGGAGGATTTCCATCACTTCTTGTTTGTTGAAAAGGTTGTCACTGGTACAAGAAGTAAGGGGATATCTCTCTAACAGAGCCCCAGACAGCAGGGGTTCTAATCCTTTCCCACTTCATCCAAAATTAGAAAAAGGCTTGAACTATGTATACACTTTAAAGTGAGCCTTTTAGCAAAAATTTAACCTTGCCTCACATACCCTCCCAATTAAATCTTGAAAATTTTAATTTGATCATACAAGAATTTTATTGGAAGTTTTAAGGATAAGTCACACATTTAAGATTATATATAAGGAAAAGCATATACACTATATTGGGCCGCCTGCCTTTCCACACACATGAATTGTAATGGCATCCCAGTCTTAGTCCCTAGGGTTCAATATTGAGTTGGCCCCGCCCTTTGCAGCTATAACAGCTTCAACTCTTCTGGGAAGGCCGTCCACAAGGTTTAGGAGGGTGTCTATGGGAAGGTTGGACCATTCTTCCAGAAGCACATTTGTGAGGTCAGGCATTGATGTCGGAGGAGGAGGCCAGGCTCACAGTCTCCGCTCTAATTCATCCCACAGGTGTTCTATGGGGTTGAGGTCAGGACTCTGTGCAGGCCAGTCAAGTTCCTCCACCCCAAACTGGCTCCTCCATGTCTTTATGGACCTTGCTTTGTGCACTGGTGCACAGTCTTGTTGGAACAGGAAGGGGCCATCCCCAAACTCTTCCCTCAAAGTTGGGAGCATGAAATTTTCCAAAATGTCTTGGTATGTTGATGCATTAAGAAATCCCTTCACTGGAACTAGGAGGCCAAGCCCAACCCCTGAGAAACTACCCCACATCATAATCCCCCCTCCACCAAACCTTACACTTGGCACAATACAGTCAGGCAAGTACCCTTCTCCTGGCCACCGCCAAGCCCAGACACGTCCCTCAAATTGCCAGAGAAATGTGGTTCGTCACTCAAGAGAACATGTCTACACTGTTCTAGAGTCCAGTGGCAGCGTACTTTGCATTGCACTTGGTGATGTAAGGCTTGGATGCAGCTAATCGGCCATGGAATCCATTCCATGAAGCTCTCTACGCACTGCTGATGTGCTAATTTGAAGGCCACACCAAGTTTGGAGGTATTTTGTCATTGACTCTGCAGACAGTTGGCGACTTCTGCGCACTGTGCGCTTCAGCATGCGCTGACCCCGCTCTGTCATTTTACGTGGCCTACCACTCGGTGGCTGAGTGGCTGTTGTTCCCAGTTGCTTCCACTTTGTTATAATCCCACTAACAGCTGAGCGTGGAATATTTAGTAGCCAGGAAATGTCACGGATGGACTTATTGCACAGGTGACAACCTATCACGGGACCACGCTTGGAGTCACTGAGCTCCTGAGAGCGACCCATTCTTTCACAAATGTTTGTAGAACTGGTCTATATGTCTAGGGGCTTGATTGCATACACTTGTGGAGGGGAATGGAACACGTGAATCCAATGAGTTTGAGGGCATGAGAGAATACTTTTGGCAATATAGTGTATACACTGAATGTTTTGAAGATCGTGCTGGGAGTATCTTGGGTTTTGGTAGGTATACCTTTAACTTGTGTCTGTGTGTCTTTATTATTTCTATGTAATAAAACATATTTTTTATACAGTTAGCCTCATAAGAGTCATCTATTTTTCTTTTTCATTGTTTTCTAGAAATATAAAGCCATATAGCCATATAAAAGTAGATATTTTTACAGAAGTTGTGTTATTTTTAGAGAACCAGCCATGAAGGAAGCCTTCTCTGTTTGTCACCATGTATATGTGTGAAACGACATGTTGGATCAAATTGTTTGTCCTGGAACTGTGTGAGTAATTCCTGTCCGTAAACAGATACGTTTTGTATGACAACAGCATCCCCCTTATCAGCAGGGTGGATGACAATGGATTGATCCAGAGGCAAGGATTTGATTGCAACCCGCTCAGTTCTGGTGAGATTGTATTCAGGTGACCTATCCATTAGAGCATTATTATGGTGAACTCTGTACTCAGCCGTCCAGTGGAATGTCCGTAATGAGTTTCCTGGGGCCACTACAGTACTGCGTATTGTTAAAAAAATTATTACACCACTTAGTGCTGTAAAAAACTGTATGTAAAACGGGATTTAATTTTTTTAAGTGGAACTGCACTGCATCTGAGCACCACAAACCAAAAATGCTATTTCATTAACTGTTAATGTTCAAAGCAAACTCCTCCATAAATTCATCCATGTCTTCATGCTTTAGTTCGCTAAGAAATCATTTTGAAAAACACCTCCTGACATTTCTGGCAGTGGCCATCTTGAGTAAGGGCAGATGATTCATGTAGCAGTTACTTCCTGGTATCCATCTGTCCTTAGCTGAGGCATTGGCTGAGCTGAGAACCCTTACCTCCTGAAGACTCCTGGGATGTATGGCATCATTTGCCTAGGCATGAAAACCAGGAAGTAACTGAAGAAATGTAAAAAAATAAAATAAATAAAACAAGTAAATATGATGTACTTTCCTATCTATTCACTAATGCTAGCAGCATAAGGATTAAAAATAGTCCATGTTGATTGAGAGAGTTCTGCTTTGAATACAATTTTCTGGTTACAGCGTTCATGTTTTTCTTCTTTCCACTTTGCACATCATATAGATCAGTGGTCATGAACTCTGTGAATATATAGGAAGCCTCAAGTGCACTTCCTAAAATGTCCAGAGGCTCACAAAAGGGTTTAGTTTTCATGAATTTGTGTTCCATTACCAGAAAATGTATTATGTCTTACCTTGCATACTTGCAATGCATTGAAACGTGTGCACTGCTGAGCATGTGTTAGGGTGCCATACAGCAAAGGGAGGGTTTTTTTAATGCATCTTAGAGGACATCGTTGAAAATGTGCAAATCCATTAAAAGTTATCGTTGGAGGATACCTTAAAACTGTGCCCTGTGCTATATAAATCCTGTGTAATAATAATATACATGGTGTTACAGAACAGTATAATTTTCACCGATGGCCCCGGACACAGCGTGCACTGTCAACACACAGTGGGCTGTCAGGAAACTAGTGCAGCTCATGCTAATTCTGGCTAATACCCAGCGTGCACTGACATGTAGGCAAATTTCTATGCGCACGTCTTCCCGCATTGGCGCGCACATCTTCCCGCATTGGCAACAAGCTGCCTATTTAATGGGGACTCTGCTGTGTACTAATCGCTGGATGTTCTGCAGCTTCCTGTGTCCCATGTCCCTGAGTTCCTGTTTGTACTGACTGATCTTCCATTGCTGACCCGGCTTGCTCCTGACCATGCTCTGTGGATTCCGGATTCTGACCTTGGCTTGCCTCTGACTATTCTCTGCCTGATCTCCTGCTGCTGACCTCGGCTTGCCTCTGATTATTCTCTGCCTGATCTCCTGCTGCTGACCTCGGCTTGCCTCTGACTATTCTCTGCCTGATCTCCTGGTGCTGACATGTGCTTGCCTCTGACAATTCTCTGCCTGATCTCCTGCTGCTGACCTCGGCTTGCCTCTGACTATTCTCTGCCTGATCTCCTGCTGCTGACCTCGGCTTGCCTCTGACTATTCTCTGCCTGATCTCCTGGTGCTGACCTCGGCTTGCCTCTGACTATTCTCTGCCTGATCTCCTGCTGCTGACCTCGGCTTGCCTCTGACTATTCTCTGCCTGATCTCCTGCTGCTGACCTCGGCTTGCCTCTGACTATTCTTTGCCTGATCTCCTGCTGCTGACCTCGGCTTGCCTCTGACTATTCTCTGCCTGATCTCCTGCTGCTGACCTCGGCTTGCCTCTGACTATTCTCTGCCTGATCTCCTGGTGCTGACTTTGGCTTACCTCTGACTACTCTTTGCCTGATCTTCTGGTGCTGACCACGACTTGCCTCTGACTTGTTCTCTGCCTGATCTGGTGCTGACCTCACCTTGCATCTGACTATTCTCTGCCTGATCTCCTGGTGCTGACCTCGGCTTTCCTCTGACTATTCTTCACTTGATCTCTTAGTGCTGACCTTGGCTTGCCTCTGACTATTCTCTGCCTGATCTCCTGCTGCTGACCTCGGCGTTCCTCTGACTATTCTTCACTTGATCTCTTAGTGCTGACCTTGGCTTGCCTCTGACTATTCTCTGCCTGATCTCCTGGTGCTGACCTCAGCTTGCCTCTAGCTATTCTCTGCCTGATCTCCTGTTGCTGACCTCTGCTTGCCTCTGACTACTCTCTGCCTGATCTCCAGGTGCTGATCTCAGTTTGCCTCTGACTATTCTCTGCCTGATCTCCTGGTGCTGACCTCTGCTTGCTACTGGACCTCGCTCTGCTTGCTAACCTGGTACTGACCCTGACCTGCCTCCTGACCATGCTGCTGTCTCACTGTTTATAACCCTGGCTCACCTTGACTACATCCCTGACTGTGGCAATCACCTGCTATCAAGCTATAGACACCCGCACTTCTTTGAGCCTTGTACCTCTGTCACCACATTCAGTGGTGCTCGGACCAGAGCCGCAAGGGAAAACCTCTTGTCAACTTGGCCTTCAACCAAGGTACGTGACAGGGCTGTGGAATGTATTTATTTATTTACAATTTATCTTTGCATACATACAGACGCAGCACCCCACCTGATTTATTTTCGGTTTTGGGAAAAAAATATATTTTTCAGACAATTTTAGCAGCGACAAATGCTCTTTCATCAGTTGGTGATAGGCCCACTTTGACCAGCTGATAGAAATCAGGTAGAAGTTTGCTAAGCCTGACCCTGTTCTTGCTGATGCAAAACTGTCCTACCACTGGCCAATTTCCTTTAAACCCTCGTTAAAAAGAAGGAGACCACAAAAAACACAACTATATAAAATTGACGAGCAACAGGAAATATTTCATGAGGGAATATTGACTAAAACATACTAGAGACAAAAAGTACAAGCAGGTGCTTTAATAATAGAACAGATAATATAGCAGTGTAAAATTGTCTAGCAGCAGAACCCTTTTAAATAGTGGGGCCAGGCCCAATATATTAGGAATAAAAAGCACAGGCTGGGGCTTTACTACAAGAATTAATATACTGCAGAGGACACAGCAGTGTAAAATTGACCACCAGCAGAACAGTTTTAACCAGGGATAATAGGTCTAACTAGTGTATGCCTAACATTTTGTTACCTATGGGTATAGGGATGGTGCCAGATCCCACACACAAGCAGGGGAGTATTTACTAGCAACATATATGAATAAAAATGTGTATAAGTATATGAAAAATAAAAATGTTTGCATTAAAAAGTAATGTAAAACCTTTACAAATGCAAAACATTTAATCAAGGTCCTAGTTAAACAAAAATCAACCAGCTATCTACCTAATAATTATGAATAAAATTATTTAAACTTAAATCAACTTTAAGTCTTCTGGGGGTCAAAGTTTCAAGCATATAAATTCACTTTGTCTCTACTTGCAATATCATACACTTCACCCTCTCCCGCTGCAAATCCTATCCTCAAAACTGAAGCCCATTATGGTTGTTAACATGATAATTTTGTATAATAATGTACAGACACATTTTGATTTTTTTACCCCTTTTTATTTTATAAATGCACTCATATCTGAGTAACCTCATGGCCATTGCAACACATGCACTACTCCTCTTGTGGCTCCCTGAGCATCTATCACATTTTCCAACTTCTCCAACCTGGTTCAAAATGGTCAATAATATCCTGACAAGAGAAAAGTTGATGTACAGTATACCAGCCACATAAAGAAAATTATGGAGGTATTGGATTAAAATGATACTAAAGTCTCTTGTTTTTTGTTTGTTTGTTTTTTTTTAAATAACAAACATGTCTATACCTACCTGCTCTGTAATGGTTTTGCAGAGAAGCCCTGATTCTCCTCTTCTCATGCCCCCCACCAATGCTCCTGGCCCCTCCTTCCTGTCGGGTACCCCCAGAGCAAACAGCTTGCTATGGGGGCACCCGAGCAGGTGTACTCCTAAGCCGCTGCACTGTGTGTCCATTAACTTGCAAAATCACAGCTTGGCCCCACCCCCTCCTGATTGACTCACTGGCTGTGATTGACAGCAGAGGGAGCCAATGGCTTCCGCTGCTGTCTCAGCCAATGAGGAAGGAAATTCCCCAGAGAACTGAGGTTTTTGTAGACATTGCTGGATTGAGAGGGGGCTCAGGTAAGTATTAGGGGGGCTGCTGCACACAGAAGGTTTTTTACCTTCATACATAGGATGCATTTAGAACCACTTTAATACTCTTCTGGTTATAGCCCCAATAGCTTTGAAAATGGATAGATTGCTCTCTTAATACTAAAAATCCATATTGAATATACAACAGAGCTGATCCTCCTACACATGAGGATGAGATAGAAAAATCAGAGAATCCTCTGCGCTCAAGAGTGGTGTGTTGATGATGGACAAATGTCAGGTCTTTGGCACTTCCAATGGCGGCACAGACTTTGCTGCCCTCTAAGGGTCGGGGAAACCCAGACGAATCGCTGTAAAATAAGGGAAGAAGGGCGCACCAGCCTAGTGCATTACCTGAGACAAAAACAAGAATAAGTACATACTCACAAGCAACTGTGATAACAATAGTCCAAAGCGAGCTGGTCACCAAGTCAACTCCCAAACTGCGAGAGGACCCTCCAGATCCTCCAGCCCTGGCTCTATGGAAGAGAGGAGCACCCCTCGAAATGCATCAGACATCTGGGTCCTTGTAAAATTAAAGTTTTTGTCTCAGGTAATGCACTAGGCTGGTGCACCCTTCTTCCCCTATTTTCCATGAGGATGAGATATTTTGAGATATTTATCACATTCTCTAATTCTAACTCTGTACTGAGACATTTTGACATTAGACCATGGGAACCGCTTCTTGATCCATCTCCTTTATTCTACATAAATGTCATCTTATAAATAACTGATGTCTATTGGGTGTTGCATTTCTTTTTCATGTGTATCTTCTTGGTTTCTGAATATGTAAAAGACACACATTGTATTTGCACATTGCTCCAATTGGTTATGATAAGCTCTACCAGCACATGTTTCTTTTATGTATGCCCGATGTGGGGGGTATTGTTGGATTGGAAGGTGGGGGCTTCATTCTTTTGGTGACAAAAATGATGATTCTTTACCTGTAAACTTGTTAAATTTGCAACATAAAAAGTCTTGCCCAGTTAGCATTAATTACATTTTGATATTTTTATTGTAAGTACCGGTGCTTTTCTAGAAATACAGTTTGACTTACTGGAAAGCAAGGGGCCCAAAATGTTATCTCCCAATAAAATCGGCCAATATTACATTATTGCACCTTTCTATCTTTATTAACATTAAAGTCACAAATAAAACTAAAACCTTTTTGTTTAGCTAAAAGTTAATTTCTAATTTGATCTTTTATTAATTCCATTCTTTCCTTAAGTTTTACTTTGTAAGTCTTCTTTTCTTTTGATACCCTTTCTGCCTACATCTTCCTGTTAGTAAGTTTGTTTCTTTTAAATAATTTTATTGTTCTATACAAATCTTGTCGAACCTCTTGAGTTGTTGGCAGATAGAGAAGAATGTAACTATTCCCGTTTCTTTAAAATGAGTATTTTCATGAATTTTATCTTCCTGTACACATATATTATCTTTCAGTATCTTTTTTGATAATGTAAAGCAAAAGCTAAAAAAACTAATTAATTCCTATTCATTTCTTAAAGGAATCTCTAATCTCGTCACTAAATTATAAATATGTCATCTACGAAACGTTTCGCTTGTACTATACTCGTGCCTATTCTTTCCTGTAGATGATTTCTCTCTCCCAATTATCAATATAAAAATTTGGAAGACTTGGAGAAAATGTGGCTCCCATTGCTGCTCCGACATTTTTTTGAATTATGCTGTCCACCAAAGATTATGTTCTAAACAAAAACACAAGCATTCAATAGCATATTTTTTTCAGTGCAGGGGTGTCTCTCTCTCTCTTTCTCTCTCTCTCTCTCTCTCTCTCTAGGTGTAATCCTGGACTCCCATCTGTCCTTTCAGCCCCAAATCCAATCACTGTCCAAATCTTGTAGGACGTCACCTTCGCAACATCTCCAAGATGCGCCCGTTCCTAACCTCTGAAACTAGTAAGCAACTTATTCACTCCCTGGTTATCTCTCGCCTTGACTATTGTAACTCCCTCCTCATTGGCCGATCTAATCGCAGGCTATCCGCTCTTCAGTCTATCATGAATGCTGCTTCCAGCCTCATCCACCTTACCAACTGTTCCATATCTGCCATCCCTCTCTGCTAACCCCTCCACTGGCTTCCCATTGCCCAAGGAATAAAACTCAAAACATTAACAATAACATATAACGCCATTTATAACTCTGCCACAAATTACATCACCAATCTTGTCTCCAAATATCACCCAAACCGCCCTCTCTGCTCCTTCCACGACCTCCTGCTCTCTAGCTCCCTTGTCTCCTCCTTCCATGTTTGTCTCCAAGATTCTCCAAAGCCTCCCCCATCTTCTGGAACTCTCTACTCTAATCTATTTGACTATTGCCTACTCTGCCCACTTTTAGGCGGTCTCTGAAAACCTCTCTCTTCAGGGAAGCCTATCCTGCCTTCAGCTAATAAACAAATCTTCTATTTCTCCCATCAGTCCATCCCCCACAGTTATTACCTTTTGTACCACCAGTCCCTCCCTCTTAGATTGTAAGCTCCCAGGATCAGGGTCCTCCTATCCCTCTTGTATTGAACTGTATCATTGCTGTATTGTCTCCCTTTATATTGTAAAGTGCTGAGCAAACTGTTGGCGCTATATAAATCCTGTATAATAATAATATCTACTGTTTATCATATTAAATAATTCCCTCTGCAATTTATAATTACTGGTTATAGTAATAACTTAAAAGAGAAGTGCGAGGTTTAAAAAAAAAACAAACTCACATACTCACCTAGGTGGATGAAGCATAAGTCTGAAGCTGGGCCAGCTGTGGGTCAGGCATTTGGGTAAGTCCTGACAATAAATGTGGGATCCCTCCAGAGTCTGGACTGGCTGAGTGAAGTCAGCCGATTAAAGACTTTAGCCTGAGTCTAAATTTGACAAACTGGTACAATATGTCCATGTTCTAGAGGAAGATAATGCCAGTCTGAAACACTCCGTATCTCAATTACAACTCCAACAGGAAGATTTGGAAAACAAGGAAAAGTTGTCAGAACATTCGTATTCGTGGCATATCCGAAACGGTCTCTGACCCCCAACTTCCATGTCACTTGCTGTCTCTATTCACTACTTTGGCCCCCAAGGTCCCAGAAGCTGATTGGCGAATGGATCATTAGGCCCAAAACCCTCCAAGGTCACCAGGCCTAGAGATGTAATCATTCGCCTCCACTACTTTGACAGTAAAGAAATCTTGCTCACTGATACTCGCAATAAGCCCTCTTTGGAATTTAAAGGAGACAGGCTCTAAATTTTCAATGATTTATCTCCCATCACCCTGGCCATAAGACGGGTCTTGAAGTCAGCCACCATTCATCTCCAACAGCACCATATCCCATATTGGTGGGGATTTCCCTTCAAGCTAGTTGTCTCCAAGGATGACACCCAAGTCATACTCTGTGACCTACATGAAGCGGACTCCTTCTTTAAACAGCTGGGTCTTCTTCCTCTGCCAGACAAGGCACCTCCACTACCTCCTACCCCATCCAGGTCCATCCCCATCCAGGTTCTCTGACACTCCACACAAGATCTGGACACCTGCTAACCCTGGAAGGAAGTGATTTCCTCGTACTCGTACTTCCTGGATCAGTGGGCCCTGCCATCTGACTCTTTCACATGACAGGTTTCCCGCCCTGTTAATTGGGCTCCTTTGTTCCCATATGTGCCTTAGCATTTTTTCCGTATTGATATGTCTTGACTATAACCGCTATGTGTATTTCTGAGGTAGGCATCTGCTAAATTGTGTCAGCTGACGTGTTGCCCCCTGGAGCGTCAGGCCTTAAGCCCTGACGACTCGGGATATTCCCAATATCCCGGGTGTATATCTTTGATGATATCTTTGTTTCTATCTGTGACCCTTACGGCTTCTGTTTTGAGTGATACATTTGTATGTCACGACCTCTTTGTTTCCCACTCCCTCAACCTCCTAGCGATCACGGAAACCTGGATCCAGCCCACTGACTCTACCTCCCCTGCTGCACTCTCCTATGGAGGTCTCACCTGGACCCACTCACCCAGACCTAACGGTCGTAAAGGTGGTGGGGTTGGTCTGCTCCTGTCAACGCAGAGCACCTTCCGAGTCCTCCCAAACCCCCCCTCCCTATCCTTCTCCTCCTTCGAGGCCCACTGCGTCAGATTATTCTCCCCAACCCCCCTGAAGATTGCTGTGATATACCGGCCTCCTGGATCCATACCCCGCTTCCTGGATGACTTTTCCTCCTGGCTACCCTTCTTCCTCTCCTCTGAGCTACCCACCATCATTCTTGGGGATTTCAACATCCCTGTCAACCTCGAACAACCCAGACACAGCCCATCTCCTCCACATAACCTCCTCCTTTGCACTTGCACAGTGCATACAATCCACCACCCACTCCGACGGTAATATTCTTGATCTTGTCTTCTCCAACCGCTGCGCTCCCCACAACCTCACTAACACCCCCTTTCCTCTCTCTGACCACAACCTGATTACCTTCTCTATCTCCTCGTCCTCCAACGCCTACCCCTCCAAATGTCACACTACTACCAGCCGTAACCTCCGCAACCTTAACCCTGCCCCCCTCCACTCTGCAGCTGATCAACTCCATGACAGCATCCTCCCCCTGTCCTGCCCCGACTTGGCTATGACTGCCTACAACAACGCGCTGTCCACAGCCCTTGACTCACTAGCGCCTTTAACCACACGCAACATCAGACCCCGACCGCTCCAGCCCTGGCAGACTGATCACACCAAAACCCTCAAACGACACAGTCGTGCCCTGGAGCGACTATGACGCAAAACAAAATCCCAACAAGCCTTCACCCGCTACAAATCTGCCTTCCGCACCTACACCTCCTCCCTCCACGCAGCCAAACAAGCCTACTTCCTGACCCTCATCAAGACCCTCTCCTCCAACCCTCGCCGACTCTTCTCCACCTTCAACTCTCTACTCTCTCCACCCCCACCTCCACCCAGCACCTCACTCACCGCCCTTGAGATTGCCAATCACTTCAAAAACAAGATTGACACAATTCGCAAGGACATTGCCGCAACTCACACGCCCTCTCAACCCGTCCCCTCTCACACAGCTACCCCCTCATCCCCCCCCCCCTCGACATTACCCGCAGGGACTTCGTCACTGCTCAAACTCCCTCCAACCCCGTTCCCCCTCACTCAGCTACCCCCTCATCACCCCTCTCCCACGGCCCCACCACTGCTCTGACCTCCACTTCCACCCCACCCTACATTCCTCATACTGAAGCTCCCCCAACACTCCACACCTTTGACCTTACTACCATCGAGGAAGTCTCCAAGATCCTCTCTGATGCCCGCCTCACCACCTGCCCCCTTGACCCTATCCCCTCACAATTCCTACGACCTCCCTCCCCCTCCATCCTATGCTCCCTCACCCACATCTTTAATCTCTCCCTCTCCTCCGGCACTTTCCCCTCCCCTCTGAAGCATGCACACATCACCCCCATACTTAAAAAGCCCTCCCTGGACCCCAATGACCCGAACAACCTCAGACCCATCTCCCTGCTCCCATTTACATCTAAACTCCTCGAGCGCCTCGTCTACACCCGCCTATGCTCTCACCTCAACGACAACCACCTCCTCGATCCCCTACAGTCTGGCTTCCGACCCCTACACTCCACCGAAACTGCCTTACTCAAACTCTCCAACGACCTTCTAACAGCCAAAGCTAATGGCCACTATTCAGTGCTCCTACTCCTTGACCTCTCTGCGGCCTTCGACACAGTTGACCACCCCCTCCTCCTCAAAATACTACACTCCCTCGGCCTCAGAGATTCTGCTCTCTCCTGGCTCTCATCCTACCTGTCACAACGCTCTTTCAGCGTTACCTATAATGCTACCACCTCCCCCTCACTCCCCCTCTCTGTTGGGGTCACTCAAGGCTCTTTCCTTGGGCCCCTTCTCTTCTCCATCTACACCTCCTCCCTTGGCCAACTCATACACTCTCACGGCTTCAACTACCACCTCTATGCCGACGACACACAAATCTATCTCTCAACCCCCCACCTCACCTCCTCGGTCTCTGCCCGAATCACACACCTACTGAGCGAAATATCAGATTGGATGTCGCTCCACTTCCTTAAACTGAACCTCTCCAAAACCGAGTTTCTTGTCTTCCCCCCAGCCTGGACACCACCCCCCATTGACTTCTCCATCACATCCAACAACGCCAATATCAAACCCGCCCTGCAGGCCAGAGTACTTGGTGTCATTCTGGACTCCAACCTATCCTTCCAGCCCCAAGTCCAATCTTTAACAAACTCGTGCAGACTCCACCTCCGCAACATCGCCAAAATACGCACGTTCCTAACCCCAGAAACCACTAAACAGCTCATCCACTCCCTCATCGTATCACGACTCGACTACTGCAACTCCCTCCTCACTGGCCTGCCTCGCCACTGGCTATCCCCGCTTCAGTCAATCCTGAATACGGCTGCCAGACTCATTCACCTTTCCAACCATTTCGTTTCCGCCACCCCCTCTGCCAATCCCTCCACTGGCTTCCGATTGCGCAACGGATCAAATTTAAAATCCTAACACTGACGTACAAAGCTGTCCACCATACTGCCCCATACTACATCACTGACCTAATATCCAAGTACTGCCCAGCACGCACACTCCGCTCCTCACAAGACCTCCTTCTCTCTAGTTCCCTGGTCTCCTCCTCCCATGCCCGCCTCCAGGACTTCTCCAGGGTGTCACCCATCCTCTGGAACTCCCTGCCCCAACCCATCAGATTATCACCTACTCTCCTCTCCTTTAGGAGCACCCTGAAAACCCATCTCTTCAGGGAAGCCTACCCTACCCCCTGCTAACTTGACCGACCTCCTCCACTCTTCCTACCACTCCATCCCCCACAGCTATCTCCTCCTGTACCACTATCCCGTCCCTTCTAGATTGTAAGCTCGAAAGAGCAGGGCCCTCGATCCCCTCATGTTTTGCATTGTATTGGTATTGTTCTGTCTCATGTTCTGTCCCCCTCTGTAATGTACAGTGCTGAGCGAACTATTGGCGCTTTATAAATACTGTATAATAATAATAATAATATCTTAGGCACATTGCCTTGATAATCACCTGGTTCTCTATCCCTGTTGTTTTCTGTTTTGCCTCATCGATGATAAGTTTCCTGCATATTCAGGTTACATAGCTAATATACCCATTGTTGTTTCAAGATGACTTTGAAGCTGTTGTCATATAGGGGTTTATTTACTAAAGCTGGAGAGTCCAAAATCAGACAACCTTCTGCATAGAAACCAATCAGCTTCTAACCTCAGCTTGTTCAATGAAGCTTTGGCAATGAAACCTGGAAGCTGATTGGTTTCTATGCAGAAGGGAGTCTGATTTTGGACTCTCCAGCTTTAGTAAATAAACCCCATAATGTCAAAGGTCTTAACTCAATTCAAAAATGATGGATGCCTCTGAAGTGGTTCAGATCCTTGGGAGCAGACTTCATATTTATTCAGGAAACTAATTTCAAACAGGATGGCTCTTTTTGCTTTGTCTCTAAGAACTTTCCACAATCCTATTCTGTTTTGATCCCTCTGGGAAAGCTGGAGTGGCTATTTTGATTAAAAAAAACTTCTCCCTGAGGGTCTCCTCCTCCAGGGTTGACCCACTTGGTCGCTATGTTTTACTGAAATGTATGTATGAGGGTTCCCCATTTGTACTTTTGAACTTGTATGCACCCAACTCTGGTCAGCTGACATTTATCTCTCAAACTTTAGATAAACTATAGTCCCTTTCTACTCTGCGCATGATTGTTGGGGGGATTTTAACTTGATTATGTCTCCTCACAAAGATAGGAAGGTCCTCTTTGCATCAGCTCCGTCAAAAAGGCAATGCTCCTCTTTGACAGCCTTCAATAAATTGATCCGGGAGGATCGCTTCTTTGACGACTGACAGGTCAAACATCCTCTCCATAGGCAATTTACATTTTACTCTACTCCGCATCACGTATTCTCACGCTTGGATCACTTTTTTGTCACTGCCCCCCTGCTCCCCTTTTTGGTCTCCTCTGAGATCAACCCTATGGCTTGGTCAGATCATGCCTCACTGTTGCTTAATCTCCTTCTCCCTAACTTCCCCCCAGGGCCTGTCCCTGGCAACTCAATGAGAGTTTCTTGCATTCGGACCATGTTCCAGAGGGACTCTCTCAGGGCCTGGATGCTCATTTTCAATGAAATATTGGCTCAGTAGCCTCATCTAAAACCCTCTGGGAGGCTCACAAGGCTGTCTTCAGAGGCCTTTGTATTTCTATGGGCACTCGTTTAAAGAAGGCCTCTGTTTGTACCAGACAATCTCTTTTAAGCCAACTGTCTTTAGCCAAAAGACGACTATTAGACAATCCATCTATACCTCGGCTTCAGAAAGTATCCCGTTTACGCAACCAAATCAGAGCCCTTGACCTGCACAAAACTGCCCAATCCCTTGCATGGGCTACGCAAAAATTCTATGAATTCTCTAACAAACCGCACTGCATGCTTGTAAACAGACTCAAATCTCAAACATCCCCCTCGCTGCCAGGCCACCTACTCCAGTCAGATGGCAAACCCACATATGAGCCACATGTAATGGCTACTGTATTTGGGGAATATTATGAGAAGCTCTATAATTGCCTAGCCCCTGATGTCCACCCTCCCCTTCAGATGGCTGCCTTTGACGCTTTCTTTGACTTCCTATGACTACCAAGTTTGTCACCTCCCGATGTAATGGCTCTAAATGCGGACATCTCTACTGAGGAATTACTAGATGTTGTCAAGCATCTCTCTACACACAAATCTCCGGGACCGTACTGTTTTCCTTACTCGTATTACAAGACCTTTATTGGCATCCTGGCCCCCCACTTCTGTCTTTGTTTTGGGATCTACTGAAAGGGTCGCATCCACACAATGATTTTACACGCCCTCCCGGATAATTATGGTCCTATAGCCCTATTAAACTCTGATTACACGATATTTATGAAAATACTAGCTAACTGTCAGGGCTCCCGGGTATGACCAGAGGTGTGTGACTGACGCAGGGAAACGCAGACTTCAGATATGTTATAATCAATACGATTTATTAACACTAACAATACAAACATAAACGCAGTGCAATACTAAACATAATACAGTGCAAACAAACCCAACCAACCACCCACAGATAACAGTACAAACAATGCGAGCGTCGTCAGGCAGGCCGGGTCAATATCAATTGGGCAGGTAGGTACAGGGGGAGCAAGCGGAGAATGGTCGGGGTCACAAGCCAGGGTCAGCAGGTAGCGGGCAGCGTGGTACAGAGTGTCAGGCAGAGGGATGGTCAGGAACGAGCCGGGGTCAGAGCAGGAGAAGTCAGCAGAGGTATAGATCAGGCCGGGTCAGCAATAAGACAGGAACAGGAATAGGAACAGGAACAGGAAGCAGGAACAGGATACAGGGCCCAGGAAAAACATACACCAAGGCAGAGTCTGCAGGTCTGGCCATCCCTTAAATACACCAGCATAAGCAGTTTCAGGTGTTTTGCTGGCTGCAAGGTTGAGTCTCTGATTGCTGGGAGCACCCGCTGGCCAGCCCTGGTACTGCAGCTCATAAGGCAGGTGAGTCCCACCATTGCTGGCCAGTCCATTCCTGACAGTACCCCCCCCTCAAGGAGCGGCCTCAGGACGCTCCAAACAGTCCTAGCTGGGCAAAATGTTCCACCGCCCGGGTCTGGTAACTGGCGGGATATCAAAGATTGGCCCACCGGGCAGGACTCCGGGCAGCGGCACACCGGGCAGGACTCCGGGCAGCGGCACATCGGGCAGCGGCACACCGGGAAGAGGCACACCGGGCAGGACTTCGGGCAGCGGCACATCGGGCAGGACTCCGGGCAGAGGCACATCGGGCAGGACTCCGGGCAGAGGGACATCGGGCTGGACTCCGGGCAGAGGCACATCGGGCTGGACTCCGGGCAGAGGCACATCGGGCTGGACTCCGGGCAGAGGCACATCGGGCTGGACTCCGGGCAGAGGCACATCGGGCTGGACTCCGGGCAGAGGCACATCGGGCTGGACTCCGGGCAGAGGCACATCGGGCAGGACTCCGGGCAGAGGCACATCGGATCACCAGGCGACGCAGCAGGCAGTGGGCCACCAGGAGGAGCAGCAGGCACTGGGCCACCAGACGGAGCAGCAGGCACCGGGCCACCAGGCGGAGCAGCAGGCACCGGGCCACCAGGCGGAGCAGCAGGCACCGGGCCCCCAGGCGGAGCAGCAGGCACCGGGCCCCCAGGCGGAGCAGCAGGCACCGGGCCCCCAGGCGGGGCGACAGGCATCGGGCCCCCAGGCGGGGCGACAGGCATCGGGCCCCCAGGCGGGGCGACAGGCATCGGGCCCCCAGGCGGAGCGACAGGTTTCGGGCCCCCAGGCGGAGCGGCAGGCACCGGACCCCCAGGCCTCAGGCCCCCAGGCGGAGCGACAGGTCTCAGGCCCCCAGGCGGAGCGGCGGGCGCCGGACCCCCAGGCGGAGCGGCGGGCGCTGGACCCCCAGGCGGAGCGACAGGTCTCGGGCCCCCAGGCGGAGCGGCGGGCACCGAGTCACCAGGCACGACAGTGGGCTCCGAGTCAACTGGCAAGACTGCGGGCACCGAGTCAACTGGCAAGACTGCGGGCACCGAGTCAACTGGCGGAACAGCGGGCTTCGAGTCAACTGGCGGAACAGCGGGCTTCGAGTCGTCTGGCAAGACTGCGGGCACCGAGTCGTCTGGCAAGACTGCGGGCACCGAGTCGTCTGGCAAGACTGCGGGCACCGAGTCGTCTGGCGGAACAGCGGGCATCGAGTCGTCTGGCGGAACAGCGGGCATCGAGTCAACTGGCGGAACAGCGGGCACCGAGTCGTCTGGCAAGACTGCGGACACCGAGTCGTCTGGCAAGACTGCGGGCACCGAGTCAACTGGCGGAACAGCGGGCTTCGAGTCGTCTGGCAAGACTGCGGGCACCGAGTCGTCTGGCAAGACTGCGGGCACCGAGTCGTCTGGCAAGACTGCGGGCACCGAGTCGTCTGGCGGAACAGCGGGCATCGAGTCAACTGGCTGAACAGCAGGCACCGAGTCGTCTGGCAAGACTGCGGGCACCGAGTCGTCTGGCAAGACTGCGGGCACCGAGTCGTCTGGCATTGGATCGTCTGGCTCGACAGCGGGCATCGGGTCACCAGGTATGACAGCGGGCACTGGGTCACCAGGCATCAGGTCATTTGGCTCGCCAGCGGGCACCGCGTCATCTGGCAAGGCAGTGGGCACCGAGTCACCAGGTACGACAGCGGACTCTGAGTCAATTGGCACGACAGCGGGCACCGGATCAGGTACCGGATCATCTGGATCAACAGCGGGCATCGAGTCAACTGGCCTAATAGGATCATCAGGCTGGATCAGTTCATTATGCTGGGTAGAAGCATCCGGCTGAGTAGAGGCATCCGGCTGAGTAGAGGCTTCAGGCTGAGTAGAGGCTTCAGGCTGAGTAGAGGCTTCAGGCTGAGTAGAGGCTTCAGGCTGAGTAGAGGCTTCAGGCTGAGTAGAGGCATCAGGCTGAGTGGAGGCATCAGGCTGAGTGGAGGCATCAGGCTGAAGAGAGGCATCAGGCTGAAGAGAGGCATCAGGCTGAACCACGGAAGGCAGGTTCTCGGACGGCAGGCTGACCGGTTTGGATACTGGCAGGATGGTATTGGTTGGAAAGAATTTTCGCTTTTTTCTGGTTTTAACTACTGGGGCACTGCAAGTAAACGCAGGTCTGCAAATGAATGGAGCAGCTGGAGACAGAGAAGAGCTGGAGGATGGAACAGTTGCTACAGAGGGCTTCTTTACAGGGTTAAAGGCAGGATAGGTGCAGCGAGTGGGAACAGGGTACTGACATGCGGTAGATAGCCAAGTATACTGGGCTGTAACTGGAGGAGTTGTTGGGAATACAGGAGTAGAGCTTTGAGGAAATAGATTAGAAGCAGGACTGGGTCTTTGTAAGCTGACTGAGGCTGGGTGTAACAAGTCTGTCCATGTCTGCAGTATGGGTTGAACAAAGCTGAGCTTACACAAAGCCTGTCTGACCAAAGACTGCACTGCATTTATACAATCTCTTAGTACCTGTGGTGAACATGTGGAATAACGCTCCAGAAAGTAACCCACATCATCCTCTAATAACCACACCAGGGACTCTACCTGGTCTGCACTAAATGGTGGCAAAAATTCATCCCTGCATTCGGGGGTACCAGATGAAACCAACTCCGCACAAACCTCAATCAATGGCTGCACCTCAGAGAACTCTGTGCTCTGATCTACTAGAACATGAGCGAGCCGTATACATTCTAGCAGTTCATCCCGGGGATACTCCTTCAGAGTTTGATAAGCATACTCTCTGTCATCAAACACTAGCAGATATAAATACGCAACCTCATCCAGATCCATCCTTCCCATCAACAAACCAAGATGGCTTCCCTGTGCAGCCACTTCTGGTCAGGATTGGCCTTGGTGTAATGTCAGGGCTCCTGGGTATGACCAGAGGTGTGTGACTGACGCAGGGAAACGCAGACTTCAGATATGTTATAAACAATACGATTTAATAACACTAACAATACAAACATAAACGCAGTGCAATACTAAACATAATACAGTGCAAACAAACCCAACCAACCACCCACAGATAAAAGTACAAACAATGCGAGCGTCGTCAGGCAGGCCGGGTCAATATCAATCGGGCAGGTAGGTACAGGGGGAGCAAGCGGAGAATGGTCGGGGTCACAAGCCAGGGTCAGCAGGTAGCGGGCAGCGTGGTACAGAGTGTCAGGCAGAGGGATGGTCAGGAACGAGCCGGGGTCAGAGCAGGAGAAGTCAGCAGAGGTATAGATCAGGCCGGGTCAGCAATAAGACAGGAACAGGAATAGGAACAGGAACAGGAAGCAGGAACAGGATACAGGGCCCAGGAAAAACATACACCAAGGCAGAGTCTGCAGGTCTGGCCATCCCTTAAATACACCAGCATAAGCAGTTTCAGGTGTTTTGCTGGCTGCAAGGTTGAGTCTCTGATTGCTGGGAGCACCCGCTGGCCAGCCCTGGTACTGCAGCTCATAAGGCAGGTGAGTCCCACCATTGCTGGCCAGTCCATTCATGACACTAACAGACTGGCCAGGTGTATTTCCAAGCTTATACACTGAGACCAGGTGGGTTTATACCGGCTAGACATGCCATAGATAACACTAGGAGGACTATTGACCTGATCGATCTTGTTAACAAGTCCTCAACTCCTACTCTCTTGTTAAGCTTGGATGCCCAGAAAGCGTTTGACCGACTTAGCTGGCCTTATATGTTTCTGGTCTTGGAGAGATTTGGGTTTAGCGGTCCATTTATAGCAGCTCTGAAAGCTCTTTACTCCACCCCCACCTCCCAGGTCAAATTGGCGTAGTTTTTATCACCTTGGTTCCGGATGTCAAATGGTACACGCCAGGGATGTCCGCTTTCCCCTTTGTTGTTTATCCTCTGTCTAGAACCCCTGGCCATAGCCATTAGATCCAACCCGAACATCCAAGGGATACGCACCCATTACAGTGACTATAAACTGTCCCTGTTTGCTGATGTTATCTTGCTGACGCTGACAGAGCCTCACACTACCTTACCTGTTTTGCATCGTACTTTACAGCTCTTCAGTGCCTTGTCGGGATATAAACTTAATGCGTCTAAAACTGAAACACTACCACTCCATATACCACCTAAAATTGTATCTACCCTTCAGTTAAATTATCCATACCGGTGGTGCCCTCATTCCCTGAAATATTTAGTTATCAACCTTACCTTCGCCTACCACTCCCTTTACGCGGCTAACTTCTCCCCTCTGTTTCATGCAATTTCTCAATCCTTAAAATTCTGGGACAATCTTCCCATCTTTTTCCTTGGATGGATCAATGTACTAAAAAATGACCATATTGCCCAAGCTCTTGTATCTGTCTGAGACACTTCCTGTTTCTATCCCCGTGTCCAAATTACACTCCCTTCAGAAGTCCTTTCTCCACTTCATCTGGCATAATAAATCTCAGCGGATTGCCCGTACTGTGCTTCTCTCCCCTTGATCTAGGGGGGGTCTGGGGGCACCAGACATTGTGTTGTACTATTTAGCTACCCACCTCTGTACTCTTGTCTCATGGTCCTCCCAGTGCCCCCCTAATAAATGGGTCGAGATTGAATGGCTACAACTAAGTCCGATGCGTCCTTGCTCTCTCTGGTCTATGACCAACACTGACACCTCCTTTCACAAACGCCTCCTTCTTGGACCCATGCAGTTTACGTTATCTATATGGAGGCGGTGTAGGGCTAAATTCGCCCTGTCCTCCCCGTGTTTATCTACAGATACGCCATTTTTTTTCCTCCAAAGCCTCTTGTCTGACTCTTGAGAAGCCTTCCCCTCTTTGAGCGTATCTGCATTCAAGGCCCATACCAACGGGGCATAATTTCCTCTACGTATAAACTGCTTTTAGATGCCTGCCCCCTTTCTATTGATACCCACCTTTATATGCATAAATGGCCCCAAATCCTCCAATGTGACATTGCCTTAGATCAATGGAGCAGGATTTGGGAGGCTGCTTTCAGATCTTCTATATATGTAGTATATAAAGAAAACACTTTTAAAATCCCGATTTTTTGGTATAGGACTCCTGAGGTTCTCCATGCTCGTAATCTGAATGTTTCTTCTTTCTGCTGGCGTTGTGGCGATAAAACTGGCACTCTTTTCCACATTTTTTGGGCTTGTCAGTACATTGCACCCTTTTGGAGAGAGGTCTTTACCCTACTACAGCTATGGCCTATATTCCATTTGACCCCATCCAATTTTTGTTGGGCCTACCTTTTTCCGGTATCTCCAAAAATTAGCAAGGAAATTTTCCTCTTATGTTTTAGCAGCGGCCAGGAGAACCGTTCCCATGCATTAGCTTTCTACTACGCCTCCTACGCTACCAGAATTGATGAAAGTTATAGCAGAGATTAGAAAAATGGAGTACCTATTGACATTGATGTATCTATGTATCTCTAATCGACGAGCCTGTTTTTCTGTTTTCTTGCTGCTCTGTGTTTGTCATATCAAATTTCTATTTAACCCTGTTTGCTGTAAATGTTTGAAAATCAATAAAAAGTTTATTACCAATAAAAAAAAAAGGGTTAAGCCTGCTGTCAGCTTATCATGAGTTGCAGGAGCGAAGGACAAAGTGCAAGTGGTTAAACAGACTCTAAGAAGAGTTCTGTCCTCCTCACCCCACCCGATTGTTAAGGTGGAGATGAGTGAGGTGCAGCAGCAGCAAGAGAGATATACAGTATATTTATACAACATATATATATATAAAAAAAAAACAAAAAAAAACAGTACTTTGCACAATACTTAACACCCCCCAGCAAAGCAACTTGTCCCCAGCAGCAAGGGTTTCTCCCCCACAACCCTAGCGAGGTGGCTGTGGGGTTCTTTGGGGGGGGGGGGTTGACCCATTTTTATTTTCTACTTACCTAGAAAGTGGCCATTTGCTGATTTCTACAATTTTCACCCAGAATGGAACCCAGGTGTGTTGTGTTCATCAATAATAGCAGCATTGCATTGCCTGAGAACCTCCATTGTCCGGCTCTGTAATGTATCCTCAGGTACAATGACATTATACACAGAAGAGTGACACTGACCTGATCCCAGGAGGAGAAGAAAGGAGATCAAATGCGGAATGTTCAGCCCGGTCCTCATTGTTCCATCCGTGCCGGAACCAGTCCAAGAGAACTGTGATGTCTGAGCTGTACAAAGTAACGAGCCTTGCCTGAACCTTGTTTCACTTTCACATAAAACGGACTCTGATCACATACTGTCCTCATAACCTCTTACACTGTTAATGTACCAAAAGGAAGAGCACAGAGACAAAGGTATAGAAGAGAACATACCAATTGTACAAAAAAGAACATAAAAACAAACTAGAACATTTTGCTACATACAGTCAGGTCCATAAATATTGGGACATCGACACAATTCTAACATTTTTGGCTCTATACACCACCACAATGGATGTGAAATGAAACAAACAAGATGTGCTTTAACTGCAGACTGTCAGCTTTAATTTGAGGGTATGTACATCCAAATCAGGTGAACGGTGTAGGAATTACAACAGTTTGCATATGTGCCTCCCACTTGTTAAGGGAAAAAAAAGTAATGGGACAGAATAATAATCATAAATCAAACTTTCAATTTTCAATACTTGGTGGCAAATCCTTTGCAGTCAATGACAGCCTGAAGTCTGGAACGCATAGACATCACCAGACGCTGGGTTTCATCCCTGGTGATGCTCTACTGCAACTGTCTTCAGTTCCTGCTTGTTCTTGGGGCATTTTCCCTTCAGTTTTGTCTTCAGCAAGTGAAATGCATGCTCAATCGGATTCAGGTCAGGTGATTGACTTGGCCATTGCATAACATTCCACTTCTTTCCCTTAAAAAACTCTTTGGTTGCTTTTGCAGTATGCTTTGGGTCATTGTCCATCTGCACTGTGAAACGGCGTCCAATGAGTTGTGAAGCATTTGGCTGAATATGAGCAGATAATATTGCCCGAAACACTTCAGAATTCATCCGGCTGCTTTTGTCAGCAGTCACATCATCAATAAATACAAGAGAAGCAGTTCCATTGGCAGCCATACATGCCCACGCCATGACACTACCACCACCATGCTTCACTGATGAGGTGGTATGCTTAGGATCATGAGCAGTGCCTTTCCTTCTCCATACTCTTCTCTTCCCATCACTCTGGTACAAGTTGATGTCGGTCTCATCTGTCCATAGGATGTTGTTCCAGAACTGTGAAGGCTTTTTTACATGTCGTTTGGCAAACTCTAATCTGGCCTTCCTGTTTTTGAGGCTCACCAATGGTTTCCATCTTGTGGTGAACCCTCTGTATTCACTCTGGTGAAGTCTTCTCTTGATTGGTGACTTTGACACACACACACCTACCTCCTGGAGAGTGTTCTTGATCTGGCCAATTGTTGTGAAGGGTGTTTTCTTCACCAGGGAAAGAATTCTTCGGTCATCCACCACAGTTGTTTTCCGTGGTCTTCCGGGTCTTTTGGTGTTGCTGAGCTCACCAGTGCGTTCCTTCTTTTTAAGAATGTTCCAAACAGTTGTTTTGGCCACGCCTAATGTTTTTGCTATCTCTCTGATGGGTTTGTTTTGTTTTTTCAGCCTAATGATGGCTTCACCGATAGTGACAGCTGTTTGGATCTCATCTTGAGAGTTGACAGCAACAGATTCCAAATGCAAATAGCATACTTGAAATGAACTCTGGACCTTTTATCTGCTCAATGTAATTGGGATAATGAGGGAATAACACACACCTGGTCATGGAACAGCTGAGAAGCTAATTGTCCCATTACTTTTGGTCCCTTAACAAGTGGGAGGCACATATGCAAACTGTTGTAATTCCTACACCGTTCACCTGATTTGGATGTAAATGCCCTCAAATTAAAGCTAACAGTCTGCAGTTAAAGCACATCTTGTTCGTTTCATTTCAAATCCATTGTGGTGGTGTATAGAGCCAAAAATGTTCTAATTGTGTCGATGTCCCAATATTTATGGACCTGACTGTACTTGTTGTAACAGGGTAATTTTTTTACTGCTTGCTGCAGGTTTAAGATGTTGCCTCGCCTTCTGTTTCTCAGTGAAAGCTCTTTAAATTGATATTAAACCCAAAAGCAAACATGTATTACGTTGTAGCTTACCAGCGCATTAGTTTTCTTCTTTAGGCTTTCTTTCTTCTATTTCCATCTGGTAAGCCAGAGGGCCAGTCTGTTGTTTTTCAAAGCACGAGCCCTCCAGCAGAATGGATCAGTTTACAAGAATTAGACAAACCATTTACCACTGGCAGGGGCTATTAAAGTGATTATCAAGGCTTACATTTTTTCTTTTTTAAAATAATAACCATGTCTATACTTACCTGCTCTGTGTAGTGGTTTTACACAGAGCAGCCCAGATCCTCCTCTTCTCACGCTCCTGGCCACTCCCTCCTGTTGTTCCCCCCCCCCCAGCAAACAACTTGCTATGGGGGGCACCCAAGCATGTGCACTCCCCAGCTGCTGCTCCGTGTGTCCATTCAGCCCCCCGCCCCCCTCTCTCTCTCTCTTCTCATTGGCTCACTGGCTGTGATTTACAGCAGCAGGTGCCCTTTTGACCTAAAGGAGTGCTGTTTGGACGCCATGGATGTTTCTCAGTTTCCAGGCAGAAAGAACGGTAACAATGCAGGCAGGGCGTCGGACAAAGCACTCGGGACACAATGTATGTGAAATGGTTTGGTACAGCAATACTAAGAGATTACAATGTATTGTGTGTATGTCAAATTTTTACTTTTTTTAATCTCCCGCCGTTTCCGCCCCCGTACTCTTGCAGGAAACGGAACCCAGAAAACGGATGCCGGCATCGGCCGGTGGACATGGCCGGGGGACACAGTGGGAGGACCTCGCGGGATCGTGGGACAAGGTAAGGCTCAAGGGATTGCTGCAGTGTAATCCCAAGTGTTGCTCGGGGTTACCGCTTTTGTTACTGTAATTAACCTTGAGCCCAGGGGCAGACTGACAACTCATGGGGCCCCTGGGCAATAGGGGATAATGGGGCCCCTGTGTCCTTGCCCAAACTCAAAAAAGCCTATGAAAAAGGTACCAGGGGCATCTCATGGGGCCCCCTACTGACCCTGGGCCCTCGGGCAGTGCCCGACTTTCTAAATGGTCAGTCCGCCCCTTCCCGAGCCACACTCGGGATTACCACCAGGAAGGTTAAGGCCCAACTCCAAACCGTGTTGCCCCCCCCCTTAAATGTTGCAGTGCAAAGGAAAGGGGGGCCCTTCCTTTGCACTGCAACATTTAAATGTTCACTAACTCTAGATAGAGATGGAGAGGCTATGTTACTCCTTACTCCTCTTCTCCTTGACGCTCCAGCCTGCGGGCAATCCCTGGGCATCCTCTCATACACAGAAGGGCGATTTGTCCTGTATTGTATGTAAAGGAAGAGGGGGGGGGGGCGATTTGTCCTGGATTGTATGTAAAGGAAGGGGAGGGGGCATTTGTCCTGGATTGTATGTAAAGGAAGGGAGGGGGGCATTTGTCCTGGATTGTATGTAAAGGAGGGGGGGGGCATTTGTCCTGGATTGTATGTAAAGGAAGGGGGGGGGGGCATTTGTCCTGGATTGTATGTAAAGGAAGGGGAGGGCCCTTAGAGGGGAAGCTTCACAGGACTAGTTACAAAGATGCCTGCAGGAATGAAGAGTAACGTGAGCAGTTCCGCACTGCAAGGGTCATTTTTGTCTGGTGCCCAGAGTTAGGCTTTAAAACCGCAATTCCCAACAGCACATCGTCAGCGCTGACTTACTGCCAGAGTGTGAGAGATAATATTATGATCAGTGGAGGGTTTTTGCTTCTAAATGGATGAGACTGAAGGTGGCAGAAGTGCCAACACTAGTGAAAACATCAACACCGGATAGGATATGCATAGTGAAAAGTATACCCTATGGTGCCACTCCAAGCTATGGATGGAAGGGAAAATATCACCCCACCGGGAAGTGAGAAGAGGGGAGCATGAGTCCGAGCGATTCCAGTGTCAGCCAATACAAGTGAAGGGATGGACGCTACTCAATCGACCCCAGGAGTCCAATGTTGAGGAATGGTCTCAGCCGCCATTCTGGCCATGCCCTTACCCCATGTGGCACAGTAACAGGCTCCAAGCTATGGATGGAAGATAAAGGATCACCCCACCAGCAAGTGAGAAGAGGGGAGCATGAGTCCAAGCGATTCCAGCATCAGCCAATACAAGTGAGGGGATGGATGCTGCTCAATCGACCCCAGGAGTCCAATGTTGAGGAATGGACTCAGCTGACATTCTTGCCACGCCCTCTGACACATTTCAGCTCATCCACTGGGGCTTGGACACCTCTGTGACCTCTGTGACCAAGCACTGGTGGGCAGAGCGAAACAAGTCAGAGGACGTAACCAGGCCATTCCTCAACATTGGACTCCTGGGGTCGGTTGAGCAGCGTCTCTTCACTTGGATAGGATATGCAGTTACAGTGGGTGATATCATGAAAACCTGCTTCCTGCAGAGTGTGGCACCTTTTTCTATAGCAGTTCTGCATATGGCCTTTATGTATTGGAAACTGAAAACAGCCAAGTTGCCTTGGAGTTCTTTTGAACCACTTGCCCTCCAGAGGGTTTACCCCGCTTAATTACCAGGCCTCTTTTTGTTACTCGGTGCTGCACTA
Source organism: Staurois parvus (assembly GCF_062004578.1). Lineage (NCBI taxonomy): Eukaryota > Metazoa > Chordata > Amphibia > Anura > Ranidae > Staurois > Staurois parvus. The sequence continues at coordinate 412,652 of NW_028320152.1, forward strand.
ATTCAACTGATAATTGCGCGGTCATGCAATGCTGCACCCAAACAAAATTTATGTCCTTTTTTTCACACAAATAGAGCTTTCTTTTGGTGGTATTTGATCACCTGTGCGCATTTTATTTTTTGCGCTATAAACAAAAAAAGACCGAAAATTTGGAAGAAAAACAATATTTTTTTACTTTCGGCTATAAAAAATATATAGTAAACTCAAAGTTAGTTATAAATTTAGACTAAAATGTATTCTGCTCCATGTTTTTGGTAAAAAATCCCAATAAGTGTATATTGATTGCTTTGTGTGAAAGTTATAGCGTCTACAAACGATGGTATAGATTAGCAATGGGCAAACTACGGCCCGGCGGACCTTTTAATCCGGCCCGCGGATGTGGCTGTCAGGATGTGTGTAGGCGGGGCAGCATGACGAACGTGAGAGGAGGGGAGCTAAGCTCCTCTCACAGTCCACCCTGAAGACCGGAACGGCGCGGGAACACGGCGAGAGGAACGCGCGGAGCAAAGGTAAGTGAATTGACACAGGGGGGACTTGGCTTACTACTTGGGGGGGAATAGTACTGTGGGGGATGAAATACTATATGGGGGATGAATTAATATGGGGGATGAATTACTATGGGGGATGAATTACTATATGGGGGATGAATTACTATGGGGGATGAATTACTATATGGGGGATGAATTACTATGGGGGATGAATTACTATATGGGGGATGAATTACTATATGGGGGATGAATTACTATGGGGGATGAATTACTATATGGGGGGATGAATTACTATATGGGGGATGAATTACTATAGGGGGGATGAATTACTATATGGGGGATGAATTACTATGGGGGATGAATTACTATATGGGGGATGAATTACTATGGGGGATGAATTACTATGGGGGATGAATTACTATATGGGGGATGAATTACTATGGGGGATGAATTACTATGGGGGATGAATTACTATATGGGGGATGAATTACTATATAGGGGATGAATTACTATATAGGGGATAAATTACTATGGGGGATGAATTACTATATGGGGGATGAATTACTATGGGGGATGAATTACTATATGGGGGGATGAATTACTATATGGGGGATGAATTACTATAGGGGGGATGAATTACTATGGGGGATGAATTACTATATGGGGGATTAATTACTATGCTTACTATGGGGGAATATTACTATACTTACTATGGATGACACATACACATCATTCATCTACTCTTGGTCCGGCCCCCGGGTCCAATATATGAACCCATTGCGGCCCTCAAGTCAAAAAGTTTGCCCACCCCTGGTATAGATACTGCAATTTACACCATTTTTTGCTATATAGCGCTTCACTAGTTTAACGGACAATTGCGCGGTCATGCAAATGAAATTTACATCCTTTTTTTCACACAAATAGAGCTTTCTTTTGGTGGTATTTGATCACCTGTGCGCTTTTTATTTAAAAAAACAAAACAATATTTTCTCATTTCGGTCATAAAAAAATCCAAAAAAACTACAATTTTGTCATAAATTTAGGCCAAAATGTATTCTGCTACATGTTTTTGGTTAAAAAATCCCAATAAGTGTATATTGATTGCTTTGTGTGAAAGTTATAGCGTCTACAAATTATGGTATAGATACTGCAATTTACACAGCTTTAACTTTCTGACTGCCCATCACATTTCTTGAGGTGCTAAAATACCAGGATAGTACAAACACCCCCAAATGACGCCATTTTGGAAAGTAGACACCCTAAGCTATTTGCTGAGAGGCATATTGAGTCCATGGAAGATTTATTTTTTTCCAAAAGGTTCTGGAAAATGACAAAAACATCTGGACAAGGAACAGTTAACCACTTCCCGTCCAGCTCATGTAAATAAACATCCTCCCGCTCCCTGCTTGTGTGCGCTCCCTGGGAGAATGCAGCACCGCGTTGTGTCCGGAGTACACCGCTGTGTACTCCGGACACAGCGGAACACTGATTATTGTACGGGACCTCTGTGTGAGGTCCCGATCATGTGATTACTGATTGGCCAATCAGTGATCACATGAAGAGTAGTAAGCAAGATGGCACTTCCTGATATCATTGCTTACTACATGTGAAATCTGTAAATGATCACAGAGGTCACATGGTATAGGGCTATTCACAACAACCTTGTACCATGTGACAAGCTGTGACCAATCCCAGCTCTCACAGTAGTTCTCAATGGCTGCAAGAATGCAGCCAAAGAGAAGGAGAAATTATTGCTTTTACAGCCTTTAAAAAAAAAAAATCTTCATTGCCCCCCACAAGTAGTACAGTGTCACTATGGTGACACTGTACTGCTAGGGTGACAGTATGTAAAAAAAAAAAGAAAAAAAAAAAGATAAATAATAATAATAAAAATGTAAAAAAAAAAAATTGAAAAATTATACATTTTTGGTTATAAACTAATTTGGGTTATTTTTTTTTTTACTAAAAAGATAGATGAATACATTTTGGGCAAGATTTATGAAGACAGATTATTTATTTGCAAAATGTTTTTTAAAATTTTTTGGACTTTTTCATTTACATATCAAAAAAATAAAAATCCCAGTGGTGAATAAATACCACCAAAATAAAAGTTTTATCTGTGTCAAAAAAATGATAAAAATGCATATGGGTACAGTGTTGCATGACCGCACAATTGTCATTCAAAGTGTGATAGCGCTGAAAGCTGAAAATTGGCCTGGACAGGAAGGGGGGGAAAGTGTCCGACCTGGAAGGAAGTGAAAGTGTCCGGACTGGAAGGAGGTGAAAGTGTCCGGACTGGAAGGAGGTGAAAGTGTCCGGACTGGAAGGAGGTGAAAGTGTCCGGACTGGAAGGAGGTGAAAGTGTCCGGACTGGAAGGAGGTGAAAGTGTCCGGACTGGAAGGAGGTGAAAGTGTCCGGACTGGAAGGGGGTGAAAGTGTCCGGACTGGAAGGAGGTGAAAGTGTCCGGACTGGAAGGGGGTTAAAGTGTCCGGACAGGAAGGAGGTGAAAGTGTCCGGACTGGAAGGGGGGGAAAGTGTCCGGACTGGAAGGGGGGGGAAAGTGTCTGGACTGGAAGGGGGGGGAATTGTCCGGACTGGAAGGGGGGGGGGGAAAGTGTCCAGACTGGAAGGGGATGAAAGTGTCCGGACTGGAAGGGGGTGAAAGTGTCCGGACTGGAAGGAGGTGAAAGTGTCCGGACTGGAAGGGGGGGAAAGTGTTCGGACTGGAAGGGGGGGAAAGCGTCCGGACTGGAAGGGGGGGGAAAGTGTCCGGACTGGAAGGGGGGGAAAGTGTCCGGACTGGAAGGGGGTGAAAGTGTCCGGACTGGAAGGGGGTGAAAGCGCCCGGACTGAAAGGGGGGGAAAGTGTCCGGACTGGAAGGGGGTGAAAGTGTCCGGACTGGAAGGGGGGAAAGTGTCCGGACTGGAAGGGGGGGAAAGTGTCCGGACTGGAAGGGGGGGAAAGTGTCCGGACTGGAAGGGGGGGAAAGTGTCCGGACTGGAAGGGGGTGAAAGTGTCCGGACTGGAAGGGGGTGAAATTGTCCGGACTGGAAGGGGGGGAAAGTGTCCGGACTGGAAGGGGGTGAAAGTGTCCGGACTGGAAGGGGGAAAAGTGTCCGGACTGGAAGGGGGAAAAGTGTCCGGACTGGAAGGGGGTGAAAGTGTCCGGACTGGAAGGGGGAAAAGTGTCCGGACTGGAAGGGGGTGAAAGTGTTCGGACTGGAAGTGGTTAAAAAATGCTTCTAAACGCAAACGCTTATAAATGCAGTTAAATTAGTCTGTTTGAGGATACAGGGGTTCATTCTTAATGCCAGCAGCTTGATATTAATGGTGCGCTCATTTGCTATATATTTTAGGTTAACCGTGTTTACAACGCTGATAAAATCTACTCCTGAACACAAGTTTGGTGTATTAAAAAAAAACCCACTGTAAACTCAACTGCCTGTAAAGGACGATGTGTACACAGACACCTAGGAGAACATTAGGGGGAGTTCAGGGGCTGCTGAAAAAAACGCTGAACAGCTCCTAAATGTCAGTTTCTCAGCTGCAGTGTACATGAGGCCTAACTGTCTATTATGCAATCAAAGCATCAGAGAGCACAAGGAAACCAATCAGGATTGTGCTGCAGACTCCGGACTGATCACTGAGAGGAATTCTGGAGGGAGACGGTTTCAGAGAATGTCATGAAAGGAATCCTCTATGGATTAGAGCGGGGGTGGGCAACTGTGGCCCTCCAGCTGTTGGTGAACTACAAGTCCCATCATGCCTCTGCCTTTGGGAGTCATGTTTGTAACTGTCAGTTTTGCAATGCCTCATGGGACTTGTAGTTCTACAACAGCTGGAGGGCCGCAGTAGCCCACCCCTGGATTAGAGCATTGTCAGCCCAACACATTGAGATGGATGGAACAGGCAGACATGTTCCGGAAGACACACGCACACGTATGTAGAGCTGTATCAGAGAAGACTTTACCTCACATTTTCAGGACCGAGGAAGGTGCTGAGCCGGTATTATTACTGCACCACAGGCTGACACTACAATGGAAGGAAGGGGGAGGCTGTTTTCAGGCCCCTCAGTCATGGATTGTGACATCTGAGGTAGGGGCAGTTTCAAGGCCCCCCTTCCCCTGCTTTCTCCTCAGGAGGTCAGATCACACCTGGTCCAGCTGTAGAAAATCTGCCCGGCAACATCCCCTGTCAGGTGACACAGGTGTGATCTGCCTGGGGATAAGAGAAGTCAGCTGACCCTTGGGAACATTCTGGAAGGTCACATGACCTTTATCATGGGGTCAGCTGACCTTTTGAATTCTTCCAGAAGGGAGTTAACCTGTATAAAGAGGGGCTCCGTGATTGGCTCTGAGCCGGTCTGCAGACCCCTGGCTATAATAGAGGAGCTGTTAGCAGGGATCGGGGACATGAGGAGCCGGATGTGCCGCCTGACAGAGAGAGCCGGGGATGAAGATGACGAAGAATGGATGCAGAGGTGCCGCTCCTCTCTCTACTCCCTCCACACAAGGATGGTGAGTCTACTCCAATACAATGACGGGAGCGGTGCAGGGGAGGGGGGCCATTTATAAATGTCCTCCCCGCTTCCCTGTCTGTGTGCGCCCCCTAGGTAGGAGGACACAGCAGAACTCCAATCGCTGTACGGGACCTCTGTGCGAGTTCCCGATCATGTGATCACTGATTGGCCAATCGGGGATCACATGAACAGTAGTAAGCAAGATGTCACTTCTGACATCATTGCTTACTACGTGTGAAATCTGTTAATGATCACAGAGATCACATGGTACAGGGCTATTCACAACAGCCTTGTACCATGTGACAAGCTGTGACCAATCACAGCTCACACAGTATTTCTCAATGGCTGCAAGAATGCAGCCAGAGAGAAGGAGAAATTATTGCTTTTACAGCCTTTATGGGTGTAAAAGCAATCAGTGTAAAAAAAGAAATAAAAATCTTCATCACCCCCCACAAGTAGTACAGTGTCACTGTACTGCTAGGGTGACAGTATGTAAAAAAAAAAAATAATAATAATATAAAAAAATTAAAATGTCAAAAATGTTTTTTGAAAAATTATAATTTTTGGTTATAACTAATTTGGGTTATTTATTTTTTTTACTGAAAAGATAACTGAATAAATTTTGGCCAAAATTTATGTAGAAAGATTATTTATTTGCAAAATTTTATAAGAAAAACACTTTTTTCCAAATTTTTGGACTTTTTCATTTATATAGCAAAAAAAAAATAAAAATCCCAGCGGTGAATAAATACCACCAAAATAAAGTTTTATCTGTCTCAAAAAATGCTAAATAATTCATATGGGTCCAGTGTTGCATGACCGCGCAATTGTCATTCAAAGTGTGAAAGCTGAAAATTGGCCTGGACTGGAAGGGGGGGAAAGTGTCCGGACAGGAAGGGGGTGAAAGTGTCCGGACTGGAAGGGGGGGAAAGTGTCCGGACAGGAAGGGGGGGAAAGTGTCCGGACAGGAAGGGGGGGAAAGTGTCCGGACTGGAAGGGGGTGAAAGTGTCCGGACTGGAAGGGGGGGAAAGTGTCCGGACAGGAAGGGGGGGAAAGTGTCCGGACTGGAAGGGGGGGAAAGTGTCCGGACTGGAAGGGGGTGAAAGTGTCCGGACTGGAAGGGGGGAAAGTGTCCGGACTGGAAGGGGGTGAAAGTGTCCGGACTGGAAGGGGGTGAAAGTGTCCGGACTGGAAGGGGGTGCAAGTGTCCGGACTGGAAGGGGGTGCAAGTGTCCGGACTGGAAGGTGTGCAAGTGTCCGGACTGGAAGGGGGTGCAAGTGTCCGGACTGGAAGGGGGTGAAAGTGTCCGGACTAGAAGGGGGGAAAGTGTCCGGACTGGAAGGGGGGGAAAGTGTCCGGACTGGAAGGGGGTGAAAGTGTCCGGACTGGAGGGGGGGGAGCGTCCGGACAGGAAGGGGGGGGAAGTGTCCGGACTGGAAGGGGGTGAAAGTGTCCGGACTGGAAGGGGGTGAAAGCGTCCGGACTGGAAGGGGGGGAAAGTGTCTGGACTGGAAGGGGGTGAAAGTGTCCCGACTGGAAGGGGGGGAAAGTGTCCGGACTGGAAGGGGGGGAAAGTGTCCGGACAGGAAGGGGGGGAAAGTGTCCGGACAGGAAGGGGGGGAAAGTGTCCAGACTGGAAGGGGGTGAAAGTGTCCGGACTGGAAGGGGGGGAAAGTGTCCGGACAGGAAGGGGGGGAAAGTGTCCGGACTGGAAGGGGGTGAAAGTGTCCGGACTGGAAGGGGGGAAAGTGTCCGGACTGGAAGGGGGGAAAGTGTCCGGACTGGAAGGGGGTGAAAGTGTCCGGACTGGAAGGGGGTGAAAGTGTCCGGACTGGAAGGGGGTGCAAGTGTCCGGACTGGAAGGTGTGCAAGTGTCCGGACTGGAAGGGGGTGCAAGTGTCCGGACTGGAAGGGGGTGAAAGTGTCCGGACTAGAAGGGGGGAAAGTGTCCGGACTGGAAGGGGGGGGAAAGTGTCCGGACTGGAAGGGGGTGAAAGTGTCCGGACTGGAGGGGGGGGGGAGCGTCCGGACAGGAAGGGGGGGGAAGCGTCCGGACTGGAAGCGGGGAAAGCGTCCGGACTGAAAGGGGGGGAAAGCGTCCGGAGTGGAAGGGGGGAAAGCGTCCGGACTGGAAGGGGGTGAAAGCGTCCGGACTGGAAGGGGGTTAAAGCGTCCGGACTGGAAGGGGGTGAAAGCGTCCGGACTGGAAGGGGGGGAAAGTGTCCGGACTGGAAGGGGGGGAAAGTGTCCGGACTGGAAGTGGTTAAAGGACATGCAGAGCCTGCTTGGCCTATTGGCTTTTGCAGCCAGAATTTTGCCGTGTTTTTTTTCTAGACGTTTTTATTTGGCAATTTTCGGGCTAAAATCTCCTTCCTCCCATATCCGACTGACTTCAGATTTCAGAGAAGACCTTCCAGTGTGGTCACATTTCTTAGAACACTTCAAAAGATCCTTTTGTTTGTGATCAGGAATTTAGTTTATTTACGGACGTAGCAGGTTCAGTGGTCTGATTATGTCAGTATTTCTGTGCTCAAAGCGGTACATTTTTTTGCATGGAAATATGTATTTTTTTTATTGTAGGCCTGTAATTTCTAGGAATAACTCACTGAAATCTGTCCGGACAAGAGTCTATTAAACATCCCGAGGATGTTAAAATTTGAAACAGGAAATCAAAAACTACAGTATAATTTAATAAATAATCATAAAAAATAATAATATAATAATAAATGTAATTCAATAATATAATCAAACCAAAAACACTGAAATGTGAAATATAGCGCCAAGTTCGCACATCGCTGAGCTCAGTCGCAGAATCGTTTTCAGTGTCTGATGAGGAATTTCCCCCACCAATCATTATCACTCAATTCTGCAAGTGGTTCTGATTTACTATCGCTGTTCTCTAGCCGGTCTAAAACCGCGTCTGACCTAAAGGGACGCTTTTTGGACGCCATGGTCGTTTCTCAGTTTCCATGCAGAAAGGGCGGTAAAAATGCAGGCATGGCGCCGGACAAAGCACTCGGGACAAAATGTATGTGAAATGGTTTGATACAGGAATGTTATACTATGTGATTTTAGTGCATTTAGTGAATGTCACTTTTTGACATTTTTAAATTTCCTGCCAGTTCCGTCCCCCGTACGTCCCGACGTCGCAGGGAACGGAAGACGGATGCGGCATCCGCCGGAGGACATCACAGGGGACACTGCAGGGGGGACATCGCGGGAGCGCAGGACAAGGTAAGTGAAGAAGAGATCCCAGAGCAACGCTCCAGTGTATTCCCGAGTGTAGCTCGGGGGGGGTTACCGCTTGTGGTACTGAAACTTTACCCCGAGCTACACTCAGGAATACCGCCAGGGAGGTTGATTAGGGTAAGGGTATGTTATTCAGCCACTTAGATGTGTTCACAGCAGGGGCGGACTGACAACGCATGGGGCCCCCGGGCAATAGGAAATCATGGGGCCCCTGTGTCCATGTCCACACTCAAACCACACCCAAAAAAGCCTATGAAAGGTACCAGGGGCATCTCATGGGGCCCCCTACTGCCCCCCGGCCCTCGGGCAGTGCCCGAGTGGCTAAATGGTCAGTCCGCCCCAGGTTCACAGAGTGTTCACAGAGGAGTGTATATAAAAAGTTCACACAGTGTTTCACTATCACAAGTGGTTTCACGTTTTTGTGTTTTTTTCTGCACAAAAATAATTTGAAATTTCTGGCTTTTGATTTAATTAATTTATGAATTTATTATTGTTCATTATTTATTGAGGATAATACGCTATTTAGTTTTTCTTTGTTTGGAGGTACACGGCAATTATTGGAATCACACGGTGAATTTATATCAGAAATTGTGTTTTTTTTTTTGTTTTGTTTTTTTAATTTCACAGACACTGGAAAAGGTTTATATAATTATTTTGGACTTTCAAGGGTGAAAGTGGGACTTTTTAAGTGTCATTTACACAGGGAGTTTATTTTGTTTTATAATATTTTAGAGTGTATAATTATAGGATACCGATTTAATATTCACAGAAAGTACACACTATAGAGGGATGTGCTTTGTTCATATTTCATGTCTGAGGTTTACAACCACTTTAACCACTTCAAGTCCAGACACTTTCCCCCCCTTCCAGTCCGGACACTTTCACCCCCTTCCAGTCCGGACACTTTCCCCCCCTTCCAGTCCGGACACTTTCACCCCTTCCAGTCCGGACACTTTCCCCCCTTCCAGTCCGGACACTTTCACCCCCCTTCCAGTCCGGACACTGTCACCCCCCTTCCAGTCCGGACACTTTCACCCCCTTCCAGTCCGGACACTTTCACCCCCTTCCAGTCCGGACACTTTCCCCCCCCTTCCAGTCCAGACACTTTCCCCCCCCCTTCCAGTCCAGACACTTTCCCCCCCCTTCCAGTCCGGACACTTTCCCCCCCCTTCCAGTCCGGACACTTTCCCCCCCCTTCCAGTCCGGACACTTTCACCCCCTTCCAGTCCGGACACTTTCACCCCCTTCCAGTCCGGACACTTTCCCCCCTTCCAGTCCGGACACTTTCACCCCCTTCCAGTCCGGACACTTTTACCCCCTTCCAGTCCGGACACTTTCCCCCCTTCCAGTCCGGACACTTTCACCCCCCTTCCAGTCCGGACACTTTCACCCCCTTCCAGTCCGGACACTTTCCCCTTTTCCAGTCCGGACACTTTCACCCCCCTTCCAGTCCGGACACTTTCACCCCCTTCCAGTCCGGACACTTTCACCCCCTTCCAGTCCGGACACTTTCCCCTCCTTCCAGTCCGGACACTTTCCACCCTTCCAGTCCAGGCCAATTTTCAGCTTTCAGCGCTATCACACTTTGAATGACAATTGCGCGGTCATGCAACACTGTACCCATATGAATTTTTTAGCATTTTTTTGAGAAAGATAAAGCTTTATTTTGGTGGTATTTATTCACCACTGGGATTTTTTTTTTTTATATGTAAATGAAAAAGTCCAAATATTTTAAAAAAGTGTTTTTCTTATAAAAAAAATTTTGCAAATAAATAATATTTCACCATAAATCTCGACCAAGATTTATTCTGTTATCTTTTTAGTAAAAAAAATAACCCAAATTAGTTTATAACCAAAAATTATAATTTTTAAACTTTTTTTTTGTACATTTTTATTTTTATTTTATATTATTATTTATGTTTTTTTTTTACATATTGTCACCCTAGCAGTATAGTGTCTTATAAAATTTTGCAAATAAATAATATTTCATCATAAATCTTGGCCAAAATGTATTCAGTTATCTTTTTAGTAAAAAAGAAAAAAAAACAAATTAGTTTATAACCAAAAATTATAATTTTTCAAAAAATGTTTTTTACATTTTTATATTATTTTTTTTTTTATTTACATAGTGTCACCCTAGCAGTACATTGTCACCATGGTGACACTGTACTACTTGTGGGGAGTGATGAAGATTTTTTTTTTTTTTACACTGATTGCTTTTACACCCATAAAGGCTGCAAAAGCAATCATTTCTCCTTCTCTCTGGCTGCATTCTTGCAGCCATTGAGAACTACTGTGTGAGCTGTGATTGGTCACAGCTTGTCACATGGTACAAGGCTGTTGTGAATGGCCCTGTACCATGGGATCTCTGTGATCATTCACAGATTTCACACGTAGTAAGCAATGATGTCAGAAGTGACATCTTGCTTACTACTCTGCATGTGATCACTGATTGGCCAGTGGAATACTGATTGGTGTTCCACTGTGTCCGGAGGACACAGCGGGCACCGGATTGCGGTGCTGCACGCTCCCAGGGAGCGCGCACAAGCAGGGGGCGAGGAGACCATTGCACTACCACCGCCCGGCCGTTTATATACAACGGCCTGATGAGAGGTGGTTAAATTTAACTTGATCCTGTCCTCAACCAACCAGCTCTCACACCTCTTCCAGATCAGTCTTTACATTTCTGCTGTGGGCCTGCTTATTTAGCAATATTGTTTTTAGAATAAACAACACTTTCTTTTGGTGAAATTGTCTTGTAAAAATTATTTTTATGCAATCCATAGACAAAAATGTAGAAAAACACATTTTTTTTCTATATTTATCAGTTTCTTTTTAATGTTGTTAAAAATATAAATCAGCTGCCATTATGACAGCTAGGAATTGGAAGTTCGAAATGTGGATCGGCAGTGGGGCAGAAGGACAGGGCGTGCTCCACAGGCATGAAGTTTTTTTGGCCGTCAATAGCTAAGTCGAGTGTCAATAAATGGTTAATAAATTCAGCCAATAAAAATGAGAATTTTTTTCACTGTCCACCTTTACAGCCTATGATATCTCCGGGAATCCACCATGGAATTTGTAGCGCACCGGAGATCCCAATCATGTTTTCTCTGTAAGTATTACAGATTCATCTAATACAACGTTTCTTGAATCTTCTCCATAAACTGGGTTTATCACCTGAAAATTAACAAATGTGTTACTTGTTAAATTATCTTGTATATAAAACACATTATACAGTCATGGCCGAAAATCTTGTAATCCCCCCCCCCCCCCAATTCTGTCAGATAACGTACCACTTCACCCAGAAAATTGCTGCAATGACAAATGTTTCGGCATTCTCATGTTTATTTCTTTGGTTTGTATTGGTATGACACAAAAAAAGTGGAGAAACAAAAAGCCAAATCTGACACATTCCACGCGAAACCCCAAAAATGGACCAGACAAATTATTGGCACCCTCCATGTAATATTTGGTCGCACACCCCTTGGAAATAAATAAGTGAAATCAATGGCTTCCTGGAACCATCAATGAGTTTCTTCCACCTCTCTACTAGAATTTTGGAGCGCTCTTCTTCCTCCAACTGCTCCGGGTCTCTCGGATTGGAAGGGTTCCTTTTCCCAACTGCTGTTTTGAGATCTCTCTACAGGAGCTCTATGGGATGGAGATCTGGACTCATTGCTGGCCAGTTCAGTCCTCTCCAGTGCTTTGTTTGAAGCCATTTCTGGGTCTTTTTGACGTGTGCTTTGGGTCATTGTCCTGCTGGAAGACCCATGACCTTTGACGGAGACCCACATTTCTGACACTGGGCCCCACACTGCACCCCAGAATTCTTTGGAAGTCTTCAGATTTCATAATGCCATGCACATGGTCCAGACATCCAGTGCCTGCAGCAGCAAAGTAACCCCAAAATATTAGTAAGCCTCCACCATGTGTGACTGGAGGGACTGGATTCTTTTCTTTAAAGGCCTCATTGCTTTTTCTGAAAACAGTAGAATGATGGGCTTTACCAAAAAGCTGCCATTTTGTTTAGTCTGTCCACAGCACATTCTCCCAGAAGGGTTTTGGCTTAGTTTTGGCAAACTCCAATCTGACTTCCAATATGTTTCTGTGTCAGCAGTGGGGACCTCCTAAGTCTCCTACCATAGCGTCACTTTTCATTCAGATGATGACATATAGTGGGAGCGGACACAGTTGTACCCGGTGCCTGAAGGTCAGCTTGGATTTGTCTGGAAGTTGATTGAGGTTCTTTAGCCACCATTCCAATAATCCTTCATTGCAATCTTTGATCAGTTTTTCTCTTTCATCCACGTTCAGGGAGATTAGCTACAGTGCCATGGGCTGTAAAGTTCTTGACAATGTTGCGCACAGTGGACACAGGAACATTAAGATCTCTGGAGATGGCCTTGTAACCTTGAGATTGTCCATGCTTTTTCACAATTTTTGTTCTCAAATCCTCAGACAATTCTCGGCTGCTCTTTCTCTCCTCCATGCTCCATGTGGCACACAGAGACACACAACAGAAAGGTGGAGGACATTTTTTGGCATTTTAACTTGCTGCCGGTGTGATTTCTACCTTGTCAGCTCCTGGTCATTGATACAGGGGAGTTTAATGACAAATTACAGGAGAATCACAAACTTGGAATGCAATTATTTCTTACAATTTTGAGAAGGTGCCAACATTTTGTCCAGTCCATTTTTGGAATTTTTGATTGGAATGTGTCAGATTTGGCATTTTGTTTCTCCACTTATTTTGTGTCATACACAATACAAACAAATGTGCCTCGATTCAGAGATGCCCACCATCTTTTGTTTCTCAATACTATAATATTATTCACCTGCTGAAAGAATACATTAACAAGTCAGGCTCAATACGATCGCTCATAAACTAGCCTAAATCGAACCCTAATCTAATGTAGTGCTTGTCCAGAAGGAGCCGCTGAAGTTTGGGTCCTCTAATTTCAGATGACAATGACCCTTCTAGCAAAGCCACACCCTCCATCACACTAAGGTTAAAGAAGGAGCATTTATTTGGGGTAGACGCCCTTTACAGCAACAATAAAAAAAATAAATAGCAATTTCAATGAACAGGTAAAAGGTAAAACAGATTTTGCACAATACAACAATGTAAAGAGAAGACCAAGTGTCTCTGAACCTGAACACTGAATCTAGGGAGGTCCTAACTAAAGGGGCAGTACTGAAAGCTAAAAGGTCCCTCAATCTCTTCAAATGTCTGTGGGTAAGATATATCGACGATATCCTCCTACTTTGGGAGGGAGATCGAATAGCTTTACAAATGTTTATAGATGAGTTGAATTGGAATAAACGGGGAATTTCATTATCCTTTCAAGCAAGTTCAAATTCTATGCAATTTTTGGATTTAGAAATTATGGTAAACAACAACCAAGTGTCCACCAGAACATTCTTTAAGTCCACTGATCGTAATTCTTTTGTTTCGACTGATAGATGTCATCATAAGGCATGGTTAAAATCTGTACCCCGGAGCCAATTCATCAGGTTGAGATGTAATTTCTCCAAATTGGAGGATTACATGGAGCAAGCGAAGACCCTTAAAAAACAATTTGTTGAAAAAGGTTACAATGAACATCTAATGGAAGTGGAGATATCTAATATTAAACAGATCAGTAGAGAAAGTCTATTGGAGGATTGAATTAAACAAGAGGACTCTGATAAATTTAAATGGTCCTTTATGACCACATATTCGGCCCAATATGGGCAGGTACAAAACATCATTAAAAAACATTGGGGAGTTCTCCAAAACGATATGATTTTGGATCCATTTCTCCCAACTAGACCAGCTGTGGTATTTAGAGGACTAACTGCACTTCGTGCTAGAATGCCACCAAATGTTGTTGATCCCCCTGAACGATTCAAATTTTTTATGATCTCAAAGGGTATCTCTGCCGACATAACATTTCATGCAGAAAATGTGATAATTTTACGTCTACGGTTACTTCCAAGCAGTGATCTATAAAATCACTTATCACATGTACTTCCAAAAATGTGGTACGGTATTTTCCGGCGTATAAGATGACTTTTTAACCCATGAAAATCTTCTGAAAAGTAAGAGGTCATCTTATACGCCGGTATACGGCAAGCCGGTGTCAGGGCGGCACTTTTTCGAAGGGGGGCGGCACGGTGCCGCCCCCCCCTTCCAACGGAAGGGACACTAAGTACAGGGGCGGGCAGGGGGCTGCTGTTTCTTACCTGGCTCCAGTCCCATGACGATCCAGTCCAGGAAGCGCGGCTGCTCCTTCATTCAGTTCGGCCGCTCGATGTTCGTGCGGCCGCTTGGCTCCGCCTCCTCACCAGTGATTGGGCGCCAGAACTGTAGCTCAGGAAAGGCACACAGGCGGCCAATCACCGGCGAGGAGGCGGAGGCGAGCGGCCCCGCAAAAATCGAGTGAGGGAGCAGCCGGTAAGTGTGCAGCAGCACCATGCTGGAACACTATTGGCACTGTTACTCCCCCCCCACTGACACCAACGATGGGGAACTATGCCTCCCCCACTGACACCAACGATGAGGCACTATTCCTCCTCCCCACTGACACCAATGATGGGGCACTATTCCTCCCCCCCACTGACTCCAATGATGGGGCATTATTCCACCCCCCCACTGACACCAATGATGGGGCACTATTCCACCCCCCACTGACACCAATGATGGAACACTATTCCTTCCCCCACTGACACCAATGATGGGGCACTATTCCTGCCACTGATACCAATGATGGGGCGCAATTCCTGCCACTGATACCAATGATGGGGCGCTATTCCTCCCACTGACACCAATGATGGGGTGCAATTCCTGCCACTGATACCAATGATGGGGCGCTATTCCTCCCACTGACACCAATGATGGGGTGCTATTCCTCCCACTGACACCAATGATGGGACGCTATTCCTCCCACTGACACCAATGATGGGGCACGATTCTTCCCACTGACACCAATGATGGGGCACTATTCCTCCCACTGACACTAACGATGGGACACTATTCCTCACACACTGACATTAATGATGGGGCACCATCATTGGTGTCAGTGGGAGGAATAGTGTCCCATCATTGGAATACCATACTGAAATATCATACTATATTGAAATCAAATCTGATGTTTTTTAATTTTTATTTGGTGTGCGTTGGAAGAGGGGTAGTCTTATACGGCGAATATAGCCAAAACCCTGTATTTTAACAGGAAAAGTAGGGGGTCGTCTTATAATACGGTATATTTAATCATTTGTCCCTGTGGGAAACTATATGTAGGTAGAACCATTAGGTCCTTTCCAGTACGAGTGAACGAACACATTAACAACATCAAAAAAGGGATTAGGATAAAAGTGTTCCCAAACATTAGGCTCTCCATCACAATAATGATATAAGGGGGGGCTACATTTTTGTCGATAGATATGAAGCACCATGGTGTGGGGGTTCCTATAAAAGGGGAGTGTCTCGATTAGAGACATGTTCGATTTATGAACTTAACTCTTTTTTCTCCTATGGCATGAATGTCGAGTGGGACATTAATTCTTTTATCAGTAATGCTTGAGATATTTAAATGCATATGAGCCATTTGTATATAGCGTGTATATTGAGTGATATCCATCCGTAGAGGGTTTGAATTAAAACTTTTATTTGATGGTTTTAGACTATAATGATGTTTTGAATCCATTTACAATTCATTTAAGTTTATGTGAGGCGGTATATTAATTGATCAATCCCCGTGGAAGAGACATAATACATTATGCATGCCACATAAGACAAGTAATGACGGCAGCCATGTTGGAGTCCAATCCCCCTACTGAGGTTTTGGTGGAATTATATCTATTGTGCCATCTAGACCGAGGTTTGGTTTAGCCAAGCGGCGGCCATTTTAAATCCACATCAAGGTCTGTTGATCCGCAGACTGAGACTTGGTGGAATTATATTTATTATAACATCAGGCTGAAGTTTGGTTTAGCCAAGCAGTGGCCATTTTAAATCCATATTGAGGTCTGGGGACATGGCGGCCATTTTTAATTTCAATAATTAATCTAAGGGGGCTCATTCCTTTTCTGGATGGCAATAAAAAGCAGCGGTGACGGTCACACTTAGTTTCCACACCCCAGATGACATCATATGTGACGAAACGCGTCGGATGGAGCTTGTGCGCCTGACAACTACGCACTGCTTTCTAACACCAGGAAGTGTACCTGTTCCCGGGACATGAGAATACTCTGCACACAGTGCTGATTTGCCCACCTGAATGTGAGTGCAATACTTTATGTTAATAAACGTGTTTTATGGTTTTATGCGATGGTCGCGCCTTTGTTTTTCTTTGCATGGCCATACTGAGAGGTATTATCGTGAGATTAAGAACGGAGAGGTATTGAAGATGATACTTCCATCCAGTACCATGATTTAACTTCTAATTCTGAGGGATTCGGTGGATATATGCTCATGCTGGTGCTGGAGCATTAATCATATTGAAGACACGTGGTGATCTACTATACGGTTCATAACACTGGGACTATTTATTTTTACATTTGGACTCATTTATGTTATCACTTATACGGTTGCGACAGTTTCTCAGTTGTGATTTGAGCACAGGGATCTCTTGTTTGTTGGGTCAGTGTCAGGGCAGGGCTGTGGAACGGACAGGTAGGCCTAGTGGCAGGGTAACGCACTGGCTGACGACAACCACCACCAACAGACCGAAGTCCCTCAGGGCGCGGAGTCTAAGTCCCAGGCTGCCCTTCACCAGGACCCCTGATGGTGGGGATGGACTTGACGCAGCCAGGTACCAGGTCGCGGCCCCCGAGACACCCCGGCTGCGGTAATGGCCGCCGCCAATGGCGTGTAGCTGGTGAGAATGACAATAGCGTAGTCAGGCAAGCTGGGTCGACAACAACGGGACAAAACGGTACAGAACAGTAGACAGAGAATCACAGGTCACGGGCCGGGTTCAGCAACGGAAGGTCAGATCAAAGGAAAACACAGAGAATGGTCTTAATCACAAGCCGAGTCAGAATACCAGAAGAGTCACGAGAGTATACACAGAGCTGTAGGAAGACAAAGACACAAGTGCAAAGAGCATGTGCGGGCCACAGGCTTATATGTCATCAGCCACACCCCTCTGGGGGATGGACCTCAGAGACCTGAAGGCATAAAAGGATTCCCACCATGCACAGCAGAATCCAAGATGGACGCCAGCACATGGAGTAACAAAACTTCAGGGAAAAGGTAGGACCTTGACAGTCAGTAGCCAGACCTGAACCTTGTAGCTCTCCCCCATTGTGTCCACAGTAGCATTTGCGTAGGCAGAGCGGAGTAGGACCAGCCATAGAGGGATGACTTTGACGCAGTTGGCCAGCTTAACCCCTTCACACCTGAGGGTAAAACAAATCTAAATGCCTAAGCACAATTCTGCAACGTTGACATGTGATAGTAAAACCGTCCATATCACCACAACTACTTTGTACATCCAGGTGGATTATACCTTGATTTTTTCAGGACAAATTGGGCTTTCATTTGGTGGTGAATGGTAATGGATATCTCCTGATTTTTTTTATTATCAAAGGAAAACTGGCCCAAAATAGTAAAAAAAAAAATCCTTTTTTTTTTTTTTTTTTATTTAGCTGTGTGTTTCTTGTTACGACCATAACCTACCGCCAAAGAACAACCCAAAATAAATTCTCCAGCTCTTGAGGATCGCAGCGATACCGTATATGTGGATGTTATTTGTTGTTTGTACCCATAGTACAGCCCAGAAACCATAGTGCGCATTTTGTTTTTGTCTTTTTTTTTATTTTTTTTACCTAACACACACTGACATTACCACTAAGGCTACGTTCACACTAGCGCCGTGTGCAGGCGGCAGAGAGGCGTTTGGGAAGCGTTTTTACCGCTTCCCAAATGCCTCTGCCAATTCTGCACATTACAGCACATGGTGCTGTTCAAAACGGACGCCTCTGGACGAGTCAGGAGGCGTTGAAGCCTCCTATTCTCGTCTATGGTGCCGCTCCACAAACGCCCGACCGCGACGCGGTTGCGGGGCATTTGCGGAGCGGTAACACCACTCAAACTGCATTATAGGCGTTTGTGGGGCGTTATTAACGCTCGGCAAATGCCTAGCAACCGCCGCTAAACCACGCATGCGGCGTTTGCCGAGCGTTAAAAAACGCTACACAAACGCCGGACCAACGCTTGCCAAACGCTATAGGGGCGTTTGGCAAGCGTTGGCAAAACAGCCAAGTGTGAACGAGCCCTTACTGACACCGATACCATTTTTTTTAAAATCCTGACCTTTGACCCTGACCTTTGACCTTGACCCTGACCTAAACACTAACCCTGGCACTGAACTAGATCAAACCTTGATCTAGGTATTTTTCTTTATTTTTTATTTTATTTTTTTAATATTTATTTATCTTTTTTTTTTTTTTTTTTACAAACTTTTTTTTCCCTCTCTCTGACAGGAGTTCGAGAGATGCAATGTATCTCTCTTCTCCATTCATAGAGAGAGAAAAAAAAACCAGGGGGCCGGGCTGCACAGTAACTGATCACTGTGATAGCCAATCAGAGGCTATCACAGCGATTATGTGACCCGGGACCGGGAGTCCCGGGTCCCGATCGTTAGAACGGGATCCGGTGCTCTCAGTGACTCCGCGGTCTCAGTGCTGGGAGCGTGGCGAGCGGCGCGCTCCCAACACAAAGACAGGTACGCAAATATGCGGCCCCACGGAAAAAAGCCCAGGTCCGTGAGGCCGCATATTTGTGTGACGTCGGCGGGAAGGGGTTAAGCATGTATTACAATATGTGTGAAGTAAGTATCCCTATTTATTGCAGAGTCTGCTTGAAAGGGTATATACCAGTGTGCAGAGGGTCCTTTCTCAGTTGTGACATTTGAGAGCAGCAATTTATTTATAATATTTGTATACAATTGATCTGGTTGTCTTGCCAGCAGCTATTTTTTCACTATTTGTGCAGCTTTTTTTGTAGTTTTTTTTTTTCTTCAAATGTCCCCCCTCTGGCCAGTGTACTATTACACATTGAGGTCAAACGTTCCTGTGTTGGAGCACTCAGGTTTAAATGGATCCCATTGGACAGGGTGAAAATACCTAAAATTGCATCACTATCCCTTTAAGAAGTGGGTAAGGAAGTTGTGGCCCAGTAGCCTCTCAGCTTTATGTAGTGTGTAATTAAAGTGATATTAAAAAAAAAAAAAGTCATACTTACCTGCATCCTCTTCTCGGTTCCTGGCACCTCCTTCCAGCCAAGTGCCCCTACAGCAAGCAGCTTGCTAGAGGGGCACCCAAGCAAGCTCGCTCCCAAGCCACTGTTCTGAATGTTCATTCACAAACAGGTGCGGCTCGGCCCTGCCCCCTCTCTCTCTTCATTGGCTCACTGGCTGTGATTGACAGCAGCGGAAACCAATGGCTCATCTAATGAGAAGAGAGTCCCTGGAGAGGCTCTAGTGCACATCGCTGGATCGAGTTGGGGCTCAAATAAGTACTAGGGGGGCTGGGGGAGCTGTTGCACACAGAAGGTTTTCTACCTTTATGCATAGAATGCTTGGAAGGTAAAAAATGTTGATCCTTTACAACCACTTTAAGCCTCCTTCTGGGCTCTAACATCCAGAACCGGTGGAGCTGGTGGCAACTTACGGCCCAGTAATGACCCTCTCTCATGGAATTAGTGACACCCCTTTCCTCCAGGCTGATGGATCAACACGTATCCCAATCTTCCTCTGACAACGTGGCAAATACTAACGACAGGCAGCGTGTCCAGTTCAGTGACCCTTATCAGTGGTCACCTATCACTTCCCATGTGGGACTTTCCAAGTCCAGGCCTCTCCTCCTTAAGCTGCTCTCTGTTCTCTTCCTGGGACTTGCAGTCCTTTCCAATGCAAGGTTTGATAAGGGCCGTCTCCTTAGGACTACATCCCCCATAGTTCTGGGTGGCTCCCAGCAGTATTTTCTACTAAGTTAGATGAATGAGTGGAGTAGAGGTGGACTTTGTAAAGGCGCAGTAACAGGTCTTTGAGAGCCAGAATTCTTGCTGTTTCTTAGGTGTTCAAATACTTCTGTTCAGCAGTGCGAGACAAATCCATTCTTTACAAATCATACAATGGGATTTCCTGAATTTTTTTTTTTAATTCTGTCTCTGGGAATGCACCTACAATGTGAATGTCAGACCCTCTATGATTTCTAAGTGGGAGAACTTGCAAAATTGCAGGGGGTTCAAATACTTCTGTTGCTCACTGTACATACAGACACACATTAGTTTTATATATATATATTATGTGGGAACTCGCTTCAGAGTGGTAGAGCTTCTTCAAAGCACACAGCAACTCACTTCTTTTTAAGAGCCTTTTTGCCCAATTTTATTTACAAGAAAGTTCAAATAACAAAAATGCTTCCCACACAGGGGTATCCACGATCAAAAAATTCAGCCTTCTGGCTCTTTCAGCTACACAGCTTTATATCGGTCTCCTACAGACTCCTTCCACAAGGTTGTTTTTGCACACAGCAAACCTTTAGCACACAGCTATTCTGGCTCCCACCTCTACTAGGTGTAGCCCACCTGACTCCACAGCAGAGACCTCCTGTCTGCCGGGGTGGAGCCCTCCTTACTCCGTTTTCCACGGTGGAGCCCTCCTGACTCCGTATGCCATGGTGGAGCCCTCCTGACTCCTATCTGCCAGGGTGGAGCCCTCCCAAAACAGGCTTTACAAACCAAAGAGGAAACTGATAAACCAGTTTCCTCTGCATTATGAGATCTGCCTGGAGCCCCTCAACCTGTATGGTTGAGAATCCTGGGTCTCCATGATTTCCACCGTGGCAGGATACCGTACTGCCACAATATATATACTGTATATAAACATCTCACCTTTGAACACATTCAGAATGTGAGATTTATCGATGGGCCATCGTAGGGAAGTGTGATCGACTTCCACAGTAAGTTCAGCACCGTCATCTGTATCTGCGTTTGGAGTTAGAGAAATGCTGCAATCACGCGTGTAGCTTCCATTAATTGCTTTTGTCATCACCACTTCCATTTCCACCGGTAACGTTGTATCATACACAGCATCATCCAGCAGAGGATTTTCTGCAATAGTATCTCCACTTTGATGGCCAGCAGTAGCATTGTCCTCACCCAATGGACGGTCCACAGATACCCATGAGTGGATGAGACGGTTTTTAATGTCATTATGTCTTTTCAGGTATAAATTTATGAGAAGTTCTTTCTGTCTGAATCCAATTATCTGACAGGATAGAGTTGTCTTCTTCTTGTGGGGAATCCACGTCTCCCCATTGATTTTGGATACAATGGTTCTACCTGTACAACAATGAGGAGTATTATTAGTTTTAATATTTTAGCCCCCTCTAGTATGCTACTAGTGTAGTGTATTGTAGGTAAATTTATTGTGTATGCCTCATGGTAACTGTGTAAGTGTCAGGGCTCCCGGTATGACCAGAGATGTGTGAACTGACACAGGGAAACGCAGGCTCAAGTATGGTGTAACAATATAATTTATTAAAGGCTATACACAAATATAAAATGCACACTATACACAAAACCAAACCTCCAACTGATAACGGAATGTAAACAGACAAGAGCAGTCAGGGCTGGTGAGGTGGAGTGGTCAGGCAGGCCGGGTCAGGAACCATCGGGCAGACAAGACACAAAGGAGCAGGCAGAGCGTAGTCAGACGGGCCGGGTCAGGAACAATCAGGCAGACAAGGTACCAAAGGAGCAGGCTGGAGAGCGGTCAGGAATAGCCGGGGTCGGTGCAGGCAGAGTTCTATCAAGTCAGGAGTTAGGCAGAGGGATCAGGAAGGCAGACAACAGGATCAGGCACAGGGGCTCATGGGCACAATACACCAAGGCCCTGACTGCAGGCCTGGCCATTCCTTAAATACACCTCCTGCAATCAGCCTCAGGTGATGGCTTGATTGCAGGAGTGAGCTTCTGGCTGCTGAGAGCACCCGCTGGCCAGCCCTGGTACTGCAGCCCACAAGGCAGGTGAGTCCCACCACCATTGGCGAGCCCATTCCTGACAGTAAGTTTGTGATTAAGGTTGAATTACTGCAGATTAAGCTGGATGGCTTAACAGATTGGGACTCTGGCTCTGGAGGACCATAGAACCTTCCAGAAGCCAGTAGGTGGAAAGGGGACCTAATCTGAACATAGCTCCCAACTTTTTGAGATGGGAATGAGGGACACCTATTAACAAATATATGTAGGCATAGGACACGCACCCCTGCCATGCCCCCTTAAAGGAGATTTATACAAAAAGAAATTAGTTAAACCCAAAAATGCTTTTTTTTTATTCACTACTTTTCCTTTATATTGGCTTTAGAAGTTTACAAATGCAACAATTTTAGAAATTGGATGAAATGTTTAGCACTGGAAAACACTTTTTGAAATTTAAATAGGGCATCTTATATATAACTGTACAGATCAGACTAAAATCAGTGACAAATGAGGAGGAAGGAGGTACTTTGTTGCAAATGAGGGACAGTCGACTCAAACATGGGCCGTTCATGTGTTCAGCCCGCCGCGCTCCACAATACACTGTGCCCTGACAGTGCATTATGATTGGCCAAAGCATTGGCCAATTAACCTGGGGTCTATCACAGGGCACGATGATGTCACAAGGGGACGGGGTGATCACGCCCCCTTGTGATTCCATCACCCTATTAAGAACTGTCATTGCTGAGCAGCTGTCAGGTGACTGGGAGCTGGCATCAAGGGAGGAGCAGATTTTCTTTTACTTTTTCGGGTAGTGGTGGTGGCGGGCATCATGAATGAGGTTGAATGTACTTCGGAGGATATTTTTTTTTAGTTTTGTTTTTTTACTACACTTTTTTTGGTGAATAGGTAGCAATACCATGAACGCCATACTCATTTACATGGACGGCAGGGATCTGGGGGGGCTTCCAGATTCCAATAAGCCCCCGCCCGCAGACCCCCACAACCAACGGCCATGGTTGTGGGGAAGAGGCCCTTGTCCCCATCAACATGGGGACAAGGTGTTTTGGGGGGGAACCTCACCTGCCCCAAAACACCCCACCCATGTTGAGGGCATGTGGCCTGTTATGTTTCAGGAGGGGGGCACTCGTTCGTCTCCCCCCTTTCCTGATCTGCCGGCTGCATGCTCGGTTAAGGGTCTGGTATGAATTTTGGGAGAGGACCACCACGCCATTATAAAAAAAAATTTCGGTGTGGGGGGGTTCCCACTCAAAATCCATACCAGACCCCAACAGCTTGGTATGGACAGGAGGGGGGACCCTATGCCGTTTTTTTTTTTTTTTAAATGTAAATTTTTTTTTCTTTTTACATTCAGCTGTCAACCCCACTGACAGCTGAAACATGAATGAATGTTTCACTACTAAAATACCGCGTGACTTCATCATAGAACTCCTGCTGGATTGGAGTCACTGAGCCGTATCTTACCACATACTCAGATACATCTCAGTAAATTGTCCCTGTTAGAAGTTCAAGGTTGAACGTTCGGTAGGTTCGAATGGTCGACCACGAACTGAACAGTGGGGTGTTCAGCCCATCACTGCTAAGAACAGGTCACAGACTTTCTGTTCACTTATCACAGCAAGTAGTTTTAGGAGTGAGTCAAGTCCCTTTCGCTGTAGTAGTAGTAGCAGGGCTGAGCTCCCCAGGTATAAGCCAGTCACAGCAGACTGCAGCACTCTAGAAGTGAGCAAAGTCATTTGCAGTAGCATCAATGGGACAGTTCTTCAGAACACTAGCCCAGTGTTCCCTTTGCACATGCTGACTATCCTGCACAGAGGGGCAGCAACACACACAGAGTCCCCAAGATCTCTCAGAGCCCGTACTCACAAGTCCAAAGACAGAATGGTTGCTCCCTCCAGTCTTCCAAATGACTCTCTCTAGTGATAGCAGACAGATCTTTGCCAGACAGAGCGGATATAGTGAATGCGGGGTCCGGGGAGAGCGGATATAGTGAATGCGGGGTCCGGGGAGAGCGGATATAGTGAATGCGGGGTCCGGGGAGAGCGGATATAGTGAATGCGGGGTCCGGGGAGACCGGATATAGTGAACGCGGGGTCCGGGGAGAGCGGATATAGTGAACGTGGGGTCCAGGGAGAGCGGATATAGTGAACGTGGGGTCCAGGGAGAGCGGATATAGTGAACGCAGGGTCCGGGGACAGCGGATATAGTGAACGCGGGGTCCGGGGAGAGCGGATATAGTGAACGCGGGGTCCGGGGAGAGCGGATATAGTGAACGCGGGGTCCGGGGAGAGCGGATATAGTGAACGCGGGGTCCGGGGAGAGCGGATATAGTGAACGCGGGGTCCGGGGAGAGCGGATATAGTGAACGCGGGGTCCGGGGAGAGTGGATATAGTGAACGCGGGGTCCGGGGAGAGCGGATATAGTGAACGCGGGGTCCGGGGAGAGCGGATATAGTGAATGCTGGGGTCCGGGGAGAGCGGATATAGTGAATGCTGGGGTCCGGGGAGAGCGGATATAGTGAATGCTGGGGTCCGGGAAGAGAGGATATAGTGAATGCTGGGGTCCGGGGAGAGCTGATATAGTGAATGCTGGGGTCCGGGGAGAGCGGATATAGTGAATGCGGGGTCCGGGGAGAGCGGATATAGTGAATGCGGGGTCCGGGGAGAGCGGATAGAGTGAATGCGGTGTCCGGGGAGAGCGGATATAGTGAATATGGGGTCCGGGGAGAGCGGATATAGTGAATGCGGTGTCCGGGGAGAGCAGATATAGTGAATGCGGGGTCCTGGGAGAGCGGATATAGTGAATGCGGGGTCCGAGGAGAGCGAATATAGTGAATGCGGGGTCCGGGGAGAGCAGATATAGTGAATGCAGGGTCCGGGGAGAGCGGATATATTGAATGCGGGGTCTGGGGTTTAGTAACACTTTAATACTTTGCGGTCAATAGCAAATCTCTCACCTCGATCACTGCAGGACCTTCACTCAGAGCAAGCAGTTTTGCAGCTTCTGTTTAGACTTCTCCCCCTGTCAGAGTTGCTTCATACTGCACCCAACAGGAAGCCCGCTGGATGAATATGGAGGAAAGGACAATGCACTCTGTGTACCCATTGGTTGAGGAAGCAGCAGCACCACCCCCTGCTGCCTTCTCAGCCAATGGGTAGCTGAAGCTCATCATAAGAGCCTCCCTCCCTCCTTTTGATCTGGTATCCAGTGTCCCATCTGTCAGCAATGTGGAGGAGACAGGTGGTTTTCCCATGACAGTGCGTCTCCTGCAGCTGATAGGCAATACTAACCTAGCTGCTGTGGCATTGATTGATGCTCTGTGGGGGGGAATTCAGACCCCCCTGACCCTCCCCCTTATCTACGCCCCAGGTTTGTATTGTTATTACAATGCTGATAGTTTAAAATGAAAGTGTATGCTATGACTGGGGATCATCTTTAAGTGTAAAACACATTTTCAGTATGTAAAGTGTATCTGCTACTTACCTACTTCTGTACTGTACACATTCAGAGTTCTGCATTTAAAGATGGGCCGCTTTAGGGTAATGTATTCCACTTCTACAGCAAGTATCGCGCCGTTATCTTTAACACTCGGGGTGATAGTAATGGAGCAGAGACACTCGTACGTTCCAAGACAGGATTTTGTTATCTCAACTTCTATTTTCACCGGTAGTAATGTACGGCGCTCAGCACCTTCTTCTAGCATAGGCAGGACAACGGAATTATTTTCACCCTGGTCTCCATCAAGCAATCTTAAGTCAGTAGAGGTGTTATTGGATGTCCAGTCTGTGGGTTCCCAAGCGCTAATAAGCTGTTTTTTTATGTCCCTACGCCTTTTCAGATATACATTTATCTGAATTTGTTTTCGTCTGAACTCTGTTATCTGACAGGTTAGAGTTGTTCTCTCCATATGATAAAGACTTCGCTCCCCTGAGAGCTCAGATACAGTAATGTTACCTAGAAAACAATGAGAAGGAGTAAAATAAGTTTCTATTTCCTTTTCCTCTATACAATATAAGAAGGCTGTGTACTCATACAGCGGGGGAAATAATGATTTTGTACGTTTGCCCACTTACAAAGAAATGAAGGGTCTATAATTTTTATCATAGGTGTATTTTAAATGATAGAGACAGAATATCAACCAAAAATCCAGAAAAAAAACACACAATACAAATGTTATAAATTGAGTTGCAGTTCAGTGAATAAAATAAGTATTTGATCCCCTACCAATCAACAATAATTCTGGCTCCCAAAGATTGGCTATGTGTTCATATGGTACACAGATTGGTCCTGACAATATAAGAAGGTCCTCCTAATGACAACTCGTTATGTGTATAAAAGACATCTGTCCATAGAAGCTCTTTCTTCTATTTAACCCCCTGCCTACCGGGCACTTCTACCCCTTCCGGCCTACTGGGCACTTATACCCCCTTCCTGCCTACCGGAAACTTCTACCCCCTTCCTGCCTACAGGGCACTTCTACCCCCTTCCTGCCTACTGGGCACTTCTACCCCCTTCCTGCCTACTGGGCACTTCTACCCCCTTCCTGCCTACTGGGCACTTCTACCCCCTTCCTGCCTACCGGGCACTTCTACCCCCTTCCTGCCCAGGCCAATTTCCAGCTCTCAGTGCTGTCACACTTTGAATGACAATTGCGTGGTCATGCAACACTGTACCCGTATGAAATTTTTATCATTTTTTTTGTGACAGATAGAGCTTTATTTTGGTGGTATTTAATCACCTCTGGGTTTTTTAGTTTTTTTTAAACAAACCAAAAACCACTGAAAATTTTGAATAAAAAAAAGTTTTTTCTTAGTTTTTGTTATAAAATTTTGTAAATAAGTGATTTTTCTCCTTCACTGATGTGCGCTAATGTGGCTGTAGTGATGGGCACTGATAAGATGCACTGATGGGCACTGATGAGGAGGCACTGGTAGGTGGCACTGATGAGCATTGACAGGCATCACTGATGGGCACTGAAAGGCAGCACTGATAGGCGGCACTGACTGGCAGTGATAGGCGGCACTGACTGGCACTGTTAGGCGGCACTGACTGGCACTGTTAGGTGGCACTGACTGGCACTGATAGGCGGCACTTCTAGGTGGCACTGATTGGCATTGATGGGTGACACTGAAAGGCAGCTCAGATGGGCACTGATATGTGGCATTGATGTGCACTGGTAGGCACTGATATGTGGCATTGATATGGCACTGATGGGCACTGGCACATGGCACTGTTTAGCACTGACAGCTGGCACTGATGGACACTGACAGGTGGCACTTCTGGGGCCACACTGATCATCAGGGCACACTGATCATCAGTGCCCTGATGATCAGTGTACATGTCCCCTCCGCGTTATGCCGATTACCGGCTCTCCTCTCCTCTGTCAGCGTGACAGCTCGAGAGGAGAGAAATGCCGATAACCGGCATTTCCCTGTTTACATGTGATCAGCTGTGATTGGTCACAGCTGATCACATGACCGAGCCGACATCTTCGGCTCCTTCCGTGGATCGGTGATCGGCGCACCACCGATCGCTGCACTGCGCTCTCCCTGAGCCTTGCATGCGCGGTGAGAATGGAAGGACGTCATATGACGTCCTATCAGAACGAGAGAACCACCTTGCGCCCGTCATTGGACTATATGGTGGGCGGGAAGTGGTTAAACATCACCATTGGGCAAATGACTAAAGAGCTCTCAAAGAACGTCAGGGACAAGATCGTAGACCTGGCTGGAATGGGCTACAAGACCATCAGCAAGAAGTTTAGTGAGGAGGAGGCAACTGTTCGAACGATTATTTACAAATGGAAAAAATACAAAACAACTATCAATCACCCTCAGTCTAGAGCACCATGCAAGATTTCGTCTCATGGGGTATGGATAATCATGAGAAAAGTGAGGGATCAACCCAGAACTACACAGGAGGAGCTTGTGAATGATCTCAAGGCAGTTGGGACTACAATCACTAAACAAACCATTGGTAACACAATATGCCACCATGGATTGAAATCCTGTGGCGCCCGCAAGTTCCCCCTCCTCACGAAAGCACATATACAGGCCCATCTGAAGTTTGCCAATGAACATCTAAATGATTCAGAAAAGGACTGGGAGAAAGTGCTGTGGTCAGATGAGACCAAAATTGAGCTCTTTGGCATTAATTCGACTCGCTGTGTTTGAAGGAAGAGAAATGCTGACTATGACCCTAAGAACACCATCCCTACAGTCGAGCACGGAGGTGGAAACATTATGCTTTTCGGCTGTTTCTCTCCTAAAGGTACAGGACGACTTTGCAGCATTGAGGGGCCAATGGACGGGGCCATGTATTGTAAAATCTTGGATGAGAACCTCCTTCCCTCAGCCAGGACACTGAAGATGGCACGTGGATGGGTCTTCAAGCATGAAAATTACCCAAAAAATACCACCAAGGCAACAAAGGAGTGGCTCAAGAAGAAGCACATGAAGGTCATGGAGTGGCCTAGCCAGTCTCCAGACCTTACTCCTATAGAAAATTTATGAAGGGAGCTGAAACTTTGCCAGGCAAAGAAGGGAGGGAGTTGAAGGGAGTTGCCAAGCGACAGCCAAGAAACTTTAAGGATTTAGAGAAGATCTGTAAAGAAGAGTGGACCAAAATCCCTCCTGAGATGTCTGCAAACCTGGCAACCAACTACAAGAAATGTATTACCTCTGTGCTTGCCAACAAGGGTTCCTCCACCAAGTACTAAGTCATGTTTTGCTTGGGGATCAAATATGTCTTTTACTCACTGAACTGCAACTCAATTTATAAGTTTGTATTGTGTTTGTTCTGGCGTTTTGGTTGATATTCTGTCTCTATCATTTAAAATACACCTATGATAAAAAATTATAGACCCTTCATTTCTTTGTAAGTGGGCAGGGGATTAAATCATTATTTTCCTCACTGTATATACAGGTGCATCTCAATAAATTAGAATATCATCAAAAAGTTAATTTTTTCAGTAATTCAATTCAAAAAGTGAAACTCATATATTATATAGATTCATTACACACAGAGTGATATATTTCAAGCATTCTTTCTTTTAATTTTGATGATTAGGACTTAATGTTAGTGAAAACCAAAATTCAGTATCTCAGAAAATTAGAATATTACATTTAATTAAAAAAAGGATTTTAATACAGAAATATAAGACGCACGCACGCACGCATGCACACACAAACACACACTATTGCCAAAAGTATTGCAACACCCTTCCAATCTTCCAGACTGCTTCTACAAACATTGGTGAAAGAATGGGTCGCTCTCAGGAGCTCAGTGACTCCAAGCGTGGTCCCGTGATAGGTGGTCACCTGGGCAATAAGTCCATCCGTGACATTTCCTGGCTACTAAATATTCCACGCTCAACTGTTAGTGGGATTATAACAAAGTGGAAGCCACAGGGAGCAACAGCCACTCAGCCACCAAATGGTAGGCCACATCACATGATAGGGCAGGGTCAGCGCATGCTGAAGCGCACAGTGCGCAGAAGTCACCAACTGTCTGCAGAGTCAATAGCTAAAGACCTCCAAACTTGGTGTGGCCTTCAGATTAGCACAACAACAGTGCGTAGAGAGCTTCATGGAATGGGTTTCCATGGCCGAGCAGCTGCATCCAAGCCTTCCATCACCAAGTGCAATGCAAAGCGTCGGATGCCGTGGCGTAAAGCACGCCGCCACTGGACTCTAGAGCAATGTTCTCTAGAGCAGTGTTTTTCAACCTTTTTTGTGCAAAGGCACACTTTTTTCATGAAAAAAATCACGAGGCACACCACCATTAGAAAATGTTAAAAAAATTTACCTCTGTGCCTATATTGACTATATATAAAGTAATTCTCTTGAATAGGAATCAAACACAAAGAAATTATTTTATAATTACTTTATTATGAAATAATAAAGTATTTTATAATTGGACCCGGGGGCCGGACCAAGAGTAGATGAATGATGTGTATGTGTCATCCATAGTAAGTATAGTAATATTCCCCCATAGTAAGCATAGTAATTAATCCCCCATATAGTAATTCATCCTCCATATAGTAATTCATCCCCCATAGTAATTCATCCCTCATATAGTATTTCATCCCCCCATATAGTATTTCATCCCCCCATATAGTATTTCATCCCCCCATATAGTATTTCATCCCTCATATAGTAATTCATCCCTCATATAGTATTTCATCCCTCATATAGTATTTCATCCCTCATATAGTATTTCATCCCCCATATAGTATTTCATCCCCCCATATAGTATTTCATCCCCTCATATAGTATTTCATCCCTCATATAGTATTTCATCCCCCCATATAGTATTTCATCCCTCATACAGTAATTCATCCCTCATATAGTAATTCATCCCCCATATAGTATTTCATCCCTCATATAGTATTTCATCCCCCCATATAGTATTTCATCCCTCATATAGTAATTCATCCCCCCATATAGTATTTCATCCCCCCATATAGTATTTCATCCCCCCATATAGTATTTCATCCCTCATATAGTAATTCATCCCTGATATAGTAATTCATCCCCCATATAGTATTTCATCCCCCCATATAGTATTTCATCCCTCATAAAGTAATTCATCCCTCATATAGTATTTCATCCCCCACAGTACTATTCCCCCCCCCCCCTTCTAGTAAGCCAAGTCCCCCGTGTCAATTCACTTACCTTTTGCGTTCCTCTCGCTGTCTTCCCGCGCCGTTCGGGTCTTCAGGGCGGACTGTGAGAGGAGCCTAGCTCCCCTCCCCTCACGTTCGGCACGCTGCCCCGCCTACACACATCCTGACAGCCACATCCGCAAGCCGGATTAAAAGGTCCGCGCGGACTTTTGGGGCTGCCAACCGAGAGGAGGCAGGGGAGCGGCCGACCGAGAGGAGGGAGGGGAGCAGGCGCCCGGCACACAGAAGAGCCGCATTAGACTGGGTAAAGAGCCGCATGTGGCTCGCGAGCCGCGGCTTGCCGACCACTGAATCATTAGATTCTAATGATTGGTCTATTTGTGAGCCGAAGCCACATGTTACAGATGAAATTGGAATTTTTCCCACGGCACACCAGAGAATATCTCACGGCACACTAGTGTGCCGCGGCACAGTGGTTGAAAAACGCTGCTCTAGAGTGACCAATCACACTTCTCTGTCTGACAATCTGATGGATGTGTCTGGGTTCGGGGGTTGCCAGGAGAACGGTACTTGCCTGACTGCATTGTGCCAAGTGTAAAGTTTAGTGGAGGGAGGATTATGGTGTAGAGTTGTTTTTCAGGAATTGAGCTTGGCCCTCTAGTTCCAGTGAAGGTGTCAGCATACCAAGACATTTTGGACAATTTCATGCTCCCAACTTTGTGGGAAGAGTTTGGGGATGGCCCCTTCCTGTTCCAACATGACTGCGCACCAGTGCCCAAAGCAAGGTCCATAAAGACATGGAGGAGCCAGTTTGGGGTGGAGGAACTTGACTGACCTCAACCCCATAGAACACCTTTGGGATGAATTAGAGCGGAGACTGCGAGCCAGGCCTCCTCCCCCAACATCAGTGCCTGACCTGACAAATGAGCTTCTGGAAGAATGGTCCAGCCTTCCCATAGAGACCCTCCTAAACCTTGTGGACGGCCTTCCCAGAAGAGTTGAAGCTGTTATAGCTGCAAAGGGCGGGGCCAACTCAATATTGACCCCACGGAGTTCATGTAAAGGCAGGCGGCACAATGTTTTTGGCAACATAGAGTGTATAATATATATATATACAGTGGGGCAAAAAAGTATTTAGTCAGCCACCAATTGTGCAAGTTCTCCCACTTACAAAGATGAGAGAGGCCTGTAATTGGCATCATAGGGAGACCTCAACTATGAGAGACAAAATGAGAAAAAAAATCCAGACAATCACATTGGCTGATTTAGAAATAATTTATTTGCAAATTATGGTGGAAAATAAGTATTTGGTGAATATGAAAAGTTCGTGTCAATACTTTGTTATATATCCTTTGTTGGCAATGACAGAGGTCAGACGTTTCCTGGAAGTCTTCACAAGGTTGGCACACACTGTTGCTGGTATGTTGGCCCATCCTCCATGCAGATCTCCTCTAGAACAGTGATGTTTTGGGGCTGTCGCTGGGCAACACAGACTTTCAACTCCCTCCAAAGGTTTTCTATGGGGTTGAGATCTGGAGACTGGCTAGGCCACTCCAGGACCTTGAAATGCTTCTTACAAAGCCACTCCTTTGTTGCTCGGGCGGTATGTTTGGGATCATTGTCATGTTGGAAGACCCAGCCACGTTTCATCTTCAATGCCCTTGCTGATGGAAGGAGGTTTGCACTCAAAATTTCACGATACATGGCCCCATTCATTCTGTCCTGTACATGGATCAGTCTTCCTGGTCCCTTTGTGGAGAAACAGCCCCAAAGCATGATGTTGCCACCCCCATGCTTCACAGTAGGTATGGTGTTCTTTGGATGCAACTCAGCATTCTCTCTCCTCCAAACACGACGAGTTGTGTTTCTACCAAACAGTTCTATTTTGGTTTCATCTGACCATATGACATTCTCCCAATCCTCTTCTGGATCATCCAAATGCTCTCTGGCAAACTTCAGACGGGCCCAGACATGTACTGGCTTAAGCAGGGGGACACGTCTGGCACTGCAGGATCTGAGTCCCTGGCGGCGTAGTGTGTTACTGATGGTAGCCTTTGTTACGGTAGTCCCAGCTCTCTGCAGGTCATTCACTAGGTCCCCCCGTGTGGTCCCGGGATTTTTGCTCACCATTCTTGTGATCATTTTGACCCCACGGGGTGAGATCTTGCGTGGAGCCCCAGATTGAGGGAGATTATCAGTGGTCTTGTATGTCTTCCATTTTCTAATTATTGCTCCCACAGTTGATTTGTTCACACCAAGCTGCTTGCCTATTGCAGATTCAGTCTTCCCAGCCTGGTGCAGGTCTACAATTTTGTTTCTGGCGTCCTTCGACAGCTCTTTGGTCTTCACCATAGTGGAGTTTGGAGTGTGACTGTTTGAGGTTGTGGACAGGTGTCTTTTATACTGATAACAAGTTCAAACAGGTGCCATTGATACAGGTAATGAGTGCAGGACAGAGGAGCCTCTTAAAGAAGAAGGTACAGGTCTGTGAGAGCCAGAAATCTTGCTTGTTTGTAGGAGACCAAATACTTATTTTCCACCATAATTTGCAAATAAATTCTTTCCAAATCAGCCAATGTGATTGTCTGGATTTGTTTTCTCATTTTGTCTCTCATAGTTGAGGTCTCCCTATGATGCCAATTACAGGCCTCTCTCATCTTTTTATGTGGGAGAACTTGTACAATTGGTGGGGACTAAATACTTTTTTGCCCCACTGTATATATATAAATAAAATAGTAAATGTTTTTTCTTCATAGAATGCTAGGATCCCCATTAATCTTGTATGACTTCCTTTTGAGCCCCCTCTGCTCAATATTGTTTCTTTCAGCTTTCATACACTTACCTATGCTGAAATATCTCCAGAGAGATGTCATATGATAAACAAATGAGATTGAATATAAAATAATTCCAGCAGATAATACAATATACATCCACAGTCCAACATCTATAAAAGAAAAGCACAAGAGATGTAATATTAGTCACTCCCCGATATACTGACTATAATCCTATTGCTGCATTCACACATTTATTTTACTTTTGTAGTCCAACTGTTCAATCCTGTGTTCTCTGGGTTCCTTTTGTGTTTTAGTTTTTCTAGCCGGTCCCCGATTTCCAGGAGCAGCAAGGAATTGTGACCATTATCCACTGTATTGATGGTTCAGTCATCACTTGTGCCTCCATAGTTATTCTCTACATTTATATCCTGCAGTCGTCTACACTGAGCAAAGTGTTTTCTACAAGTTTAATTAAAAAAAAATAAATCGCCCCACCCTCCAGGTAAGGTCACCAAAGGTAAAGCTACAAAAGATAAGCTAAATAAAAAAAAACTTGCTGTAGCACCTGGTGACAACCATAGGTGTGCACAGCCTATAACACCCCAAAGCTCCATCACATATGTTTGTGTGTGTATATATATTATATATATATTAATTTCACATTGATCTCCCTGCCAACACAGTAAAACCAGAAGTGTCCCTAGGGTTGGTGTCACCTGGTGCGGTAACACTTGGTGACACCCCCTCCGACGATCTCCGCAGAATGGATCGGATCTGCGGATTGAGCATAATGGATCGGACTCCGATCCATTATGCTCAATCCGCAGATCCGATCCATCCTGCGGGGATCGTCAGCTTTCTTTACAACTTACCTTTTCTTGGCGCGGGTCCGGGTGTAGCGGCAAGATGTGTCTCCCATGTAGATATGTCCCCCCTGAAGCAACTGCGCATGTCCCGGTTTCAGGCACGATCAATCAATGATAGCAATAGTTCTATCATCAATTGATCGTGCCTGAAACCGGGACATACGCAGTTGCTTCAGGGGGGACATATCTACATGGGAGACACATCTTGCCGCTACACTGGTGTCACTCCGTATAGGTTGCATGCCGACGATCCTACGGGGAGCCATCCTGATCGGAGCCATCCTGCAAGGATTGTCAGCTTGCTTTACAACTTACCTTTTTGTGGAGCGGGTCCGGAGTCACCTGGTGCAGACCGCACCCCCTGCACCAGCCTCAGGACACCACTGAGTAAAACACTTCTGCTATGGCAGAGCTGGTCAGAGGGAGTTCTTTCCCATCTCCCCGTTGCCACACAGAGTGATAATGCTAGTGCGCACCAGGTGATTAGGGTGTGCCCAGGCACATGCAGCACACACAGTGATTAGGGTGTGCCCAGGCACGCGCAGCACACCGAGTGATTAGGGTGTGCCCAGACACAGGCAGCACACCGAGTGATTAGGGTGTGCCCAGACACAGGCAGCACACACAGTGCTTAGGGTGTGCCCAGGCACGCGCAGCACACACAGTTATTAGGGTGTGCCCAGGCACATGCAGCACACCGAGTGATTAGGGTGTGCCCAGGCACATGCAGCACACCGAGTGATTAGGGTGTGCCCAGAAACACGCAGCACACCGAGTGATTAGGGTGTGCCCAGAAACACGCAGCACACCGAGTGATTAGGGTGTGCCCAGAAACACGCCGCACACCAAGTGATTAGGGTGTGCCCAGAAACACGCAGCACACCGAGTGATTAGGGTGTGCCCAGAAACACGCAGCACACCGAGTGATTAGGGTGTGCCCAGGCACACGCAGCACACCGAGTGATTAGGGTGTGCCCAGGCACACGCAGCACACCGAGTGATTAGGGTGTGCCCAGAAACACGCAGCACACCGAGTGATTAGGGTGTGCCCAGACACATGCAGCACACACAGTGATTAGGGTGTGCCCAGGCACACGCAGCACACCGAGTGATTAGGGTGTGCCCAGACACATGCAGCACACACAGTGATTAGGGTGTGCCCAGACACATGCAGCACACACAATGATTAGGGTGTGCCCAGACACATGCAGCACACACAGTGATTAGGGTGTGCCCAGGCACACGCAGCACACCGAGTGATTAGGGTGTGCCCAGACACACGCAGCACACCAAGTGATTAGGGTGTGCCCAGGCACACGCAGCACACCAAGTGATTAGGGTGTGCCCAGACACACGCAGCACACCGAGTGATTAGGGTGTGCCCAGACACACGCAGCACACCGAGTGATTAGGGTGTGCCCAGACACACGCAGCACACCGAGTGATTAGGGTGTGCCCAGACACACGCAGCACACCGAGTGATTAGGGTGTGCCCAGACACACGCAGCACACCGAGTGATTAGGGTGTGCCCAGGCACATGCAGCACACCAAGTGATTAGGGTGTGCCCAGGCACACGCAGCACACCGAGTGATTAGGGTGTGCCCAGGCACACGCAGCACACCAAGTGATTAGGGTGTGCCCAGGCACACGCAGCACACCCTGTGCGCACACCTGTGGTGGCAACTAATGCTCAGAGTTCCCGATGCTAAAAACAAACACTAAGAAGTTGTAGTTAGAAATAAGTGAACAACAAACATTTCTTTTCCGCTAGTGATTTGTGATTTTCTCACCCAAAATCTATTCTACCTTTTCAAAACCTTACCCCCCAAAAAATTTAAAATCTGCAAACTGAGGTATTAAGCGCATAGGTTTTGCCAAAGTGTCCAAAATTTTCTTGATGAAAACTAAAAATTGTATTGTGGGAGAACCCTAGATTGGTGGGAATAGGATTTTTTTTAGGGAGGGATGGTGGTAACAGTATAGCTCAGCAGGAAGAGGGGTGATGCAACAATCTGTTGAATTTTGTAGCTGGGGGAGGGCTGGCTTTGGCTAACACAGCCACTTCAGGTGGCGTTGGTTATAGAAATTGGAGTATTTCTGTTATTTAGCAGCTACTAATGGTGTTGGTTGGTGGTGGGAATGGTGGTGTCTATGTGTATTCTGTGGTATCAGGGATGGGTAGCAGAAAACTAAGACTTATCAAGCCCTGATATTTGCCGGCAACAGAGTTGTGCACTTTTTGGTTAAAATGCTCTCCAGCATACTAAATACACTCTCAAAAAGAATGGTAAAATGTGGAGAACCTTTTTGGCAAACTGAGTCCACTGTAGACCACTGCTCCAGCCTACAGAACCAATATTCTATGGAGGTTACCAGCTACGGCTTTACTGACCGTGTGGTCGCTGATGAAATAAATCATATTTTTTGTAAAAAAGCAGTCAGTATTATTATTATACAGGATTTATATAGCACCAACAGTTTACGCAGCGCTTTACAATATAAAGGGGGACAGTACAATTACAGTACAGAAGGGATAGGAGGGCCCTGCTGATGGTGCTTACAATCTAAAGGGAAGGGGAGGTGGTACAAAAGGTAATGACTGTGGGGGGATGATCTGATGGAGGTGACTCAAGTACAGTTCTTAGGTGGAGGTGGAATAGGGTTCCCTGAATAAATTAGTTTTTAAGGATCACCTAAAGGTGGACAGGGTAGGAGCTGACCAGACATACTAAGGAAGGGAGTTCCAGAGGATGGGAGAGGTTCTGGAGAAGTCCTGGAGGCAAGTGTGAGGGGTGGTAACAAGGGAACTGGAGACCAGGAGGTCTTGGGAGGAATGGAGCAGACGATTTGGATGATATCTGGACAAGGTTGGTGATGTAGCTAGGGGAAGTGATGTGAATGGCTTTGTACGTAGCGGTTGGTATGTTGACTTTTATACATTGGTCTAGTGGAAGCCAGTGATGGGATTGGCTGAGCAGCAGTCATGGATCGGTAATAAGGAGTATTGGTCTAGCAGCAGCATTCATAATAGACTGAAGTGGGTAAAGGTCAGTCATTGAGGAGGGAGTTGCAGTAATTAAGATGGGATGCAACCAAAGCATGGATAAGTTGTTTTGTGATGTCATTATGAAGAGGCAAATTCTGGAAATGTCGCGGAGGTCAAGGTGGCAGGATTTAGTCAGTGACTGGAAGTAAGGGCCGAAAGAGAGTTCAAAGTCTAGGATTACGCCTAGCAACCTGGCTTATGTGTAGGGACCAATGGTTGTGCCATTGATTTCAGTGATCAGTATCAAAAAGAAATTACCAAACAATAACAATCTCATGCAGAATCAGTAAAAAAAACCAAAAAAACTTCCTGCAAAAGGCTCCTCTGGTCCGGCAATGTGCCATTCCAGCTCTGCTGCCTTGGGCTGTACAATAGGCCCATTGGCTGATACTTGGCTTACATTGTATACCAGCTTTTGGTATTTATCACGAGTTTCATAAACTTACCATCGAAATCCCTTGTGAAGTGTATTGTAAAACAAAGTAGAGGTAACATTGATATAAGGACAGCACACTGAAGAACATCTATCCATGGTCTCCAACCTATAAAAGAGAAGATAGACATTTCTTAGTTCTATAGATGAAAAGAATCCCCAGCCGTTTAATTTATTTATATAATTCTGTTTGCAAATGAGAGAACAAAAACACAAAACTGCTTCCAGATCCAGAAGGTTTGTCTTCTTTTTTTACCAACCTCCCGGTTCCACTTCACATAAATTGAAAATTGACCCTGAGAAGGTGAATTTGGAGTGGGGAGGAATAGTACTTGGGGGTATTTGTGCTGGGATGGGATTAGTGTTGGGAAGTATTTTGTGCTGGGATGGGATTGGTGTTGGCAGGTATTTGTGTTGGGATGGGATTAGTGTTGGGAGGTATTTGTGCTGGGATGGGATTAGTGTTGGGAGGTATTTGTGCTGGGATAGGATTAGTGTTGGGAGGTATTTGTGCTGGGATGGGATTAGTGTTGGGAGGTATTTGTGTTGGGATGGGATTGGTGTTGGGAGGTATTTGTGCTGGGATGGGATTAGTGTTGGGAGGTATTTGTGTTGGGATGGGATTGGTGTTGGGAGGTATTTGTGCTGGGATGGGATTAGTGTTGGGAGGTATTTGTGCTGGGATGGGATTAGTGTTGGGAGGTATTTGTGCTGGGATAGGATTAGTGTTGGGAGGTATTTGTGCTGGGATGGGATTAGTGTTGGGAGGTATTTGTGTTGGGATGGGATTGGTGTTGGGAGGTATTTGTGCTGGGATGGGATTAGTGTTGGGAGGTATTTGTGTTGGGATGGGATTAGTGTTGTGGGGTATTTATTATAATTATATTATTATTATACAGTATTTATAAAGCAGCAATGGTTCGCTCAGCGCTGTACATTACAATGGGAGACAATACATGAGACAGTACAATAACAATACAATGCGATACACAAGGGGTTCAAGGGCCCTGCTCCTTGGAGCTTACAATCTAGGAGGGAGGGGATAGTGGTACAGGAGGAAATGGCTGTGGGGAATGGAGTGGTAGGAAGAGTGGAGGAGGGCGACAATTAGGGGGTGGGGTAGGCTTCCATGAAGAGGTGGGTTTTCAGGGTGCGCCTAAAGGAGAGGAGAGTAGGTGATAGTCTGATGGATTGGGGTTGGGAGTTCCAGAGGATGGGTGACGCCCTGGAGAAGTCCTGGAGGCGGGCATGGGAGGAGGAGACCAGAGAACTAGAGAGAAGGAGGTCTTGTGAGGAGCGGAGAGTGCATGTTGGGTGGTACTTGGATATTAGGTCAGTGATGTAGTTTGGGGCCGTATGATGGACAGCTTTGTACGTCAGTGTTAGGATTTTGAATTTGATCCGTTGGGCAATCGGAAGCCAGTGGAGGGATTGGCAGAGGGGGGTGGCAGAAACGGAGCGGTTGGTGAGGTGAATGAGTCTGGCTGCCGTATTCAGGATCGACTGAAGTGGGGATAGCCTGTGGCAGAGCAGGCCATTGAGGAGGGAGTTGCAGTAATCGAGTCGTGATATGATGAGGGAGTGGATGAGCTGCTTAGTGGTTTCTGGGGTTAGGAACTTGTGGATTTTAGCGATGTTGTGGAGGTGGAGTCTCCATGAGTTTGTGAGTGATTGGATTTGGGGCTAGAAGGATAGATTGGAGTCAAGTATGACACCAAGTACCCTGGTCTGCAGGGCGGGCCTGATGGTGGCATTGTTGGACGTGATGGAGAAGTCAATGGGGGTTGGTGTGCGGGTTGGGGGGAAGACTAGGAGCTCAGTTTTGGAGAGGTTCAGTTTAAGGAAGTGGAGCGACATCCAGTCTGATATGTCGTTCAGCAGGCTTGTGATTCGGGCGAAGACTGAGGGGGTGAGGTGGGGGGTTGAGAGATAGATTTGCATGTTGTCGGCATAGAGGTGGTAGTTGAAGCCGTGAGAGTGTATGAGTTGGCCAAGGGAGGAGGTATAGATGGAGAAGAGAAGGGGCCCTAGGACAGAGCCTTGGGGGACCCCAACAGAGAGAGGGAGTGAGGGGGAGGTGGTAGCGTTATAGGTAATGCTGAAGGAGCGTTGTGATAGGTAGGACAAGAGCCAGGAGAGAGCGGAATCTCTGAGGCCAAGGGAGTGTAGTTTTTTGAGGAGGAGGGGGTGGTCGACTGTGCCGAAGGCCGCGGAGAAGTCGAGGAGTAGGAGCACTGAATAGTGGCCGTTAGCTTTGGCAGTTAGCAGGTCGTTGGAGAGTTTGAGTAAGGCAGTTTCGGTGGAGTGTAGGGGACGGAAGCGCTCGAGGAGTTTGGATGTAAATGGCAGCAGGGAGATTTGTGTTGGGAGGGAGCGTAGGATGGAGGAGGAGGGAGGTCGTAGGAGTTGTGAGGGGATAGGGTCAAGGGGGCAGGTGGTGAGGTGGGCATTAGAGAAGATCTTGGTGACCTCCTCGATGGTAGTAAGGTCGAAGGAGTGGAGTGTTGAGGGGGCTTCAGTGTGAGGAATGTTAGGTGGGGTGGAGGTCAGAACAGTGGTGAGGCCGAGGGAGAGGGGTGATGAGGGGGTTGCTGTGTGAGGGGGACGGGTGGGGAGGAAGTTTGAGCAGCGGCGATGTCCCTGTGAATAGTGTCAATCTTGATGGGATTAGTGTTGGGGAGTATTTGTGCTGGGATGGGATTAGTGTTGGGAGGTATTTGTGCTGGGATGGGATTAGTGTTGGGGGGTATTTGTGCTAGGATGGGATTAGAGTTGAGGGGTATTTGTGCTGGGACGGGATTAGTGTCAGGGGGTGTTGATGGTGGAAGAAAATGAGTGCTAGAAGGGGGATGCGAGGGGAAAGGAATTTGTGCTGGGGAGGTCAAATGTGGATGGAGAGTATTTGTGCTAGGTGGGAGAATTGAGGAAACTGGGGGGGGAGGATCATTTGTGCTAGGAACCAGAAAAAGGGGATTGGGGGGGGGGCATTTGGAGAGGAGACTATTTGTGCTAGGAAGGGGAATATTGGGGGGCAGGGGTTGTGCTAACAAGGGGGATTTGAGGCAAGAATGTTTTAATGAAGTTTTTCTTTAAGGTCGGCTCAGACAAAGTGTTAGCTCCTCTGTTTATTTTGAGTGCACACAAAATCACATACAAAGGAAGAATTTCATTTACAAAACTGATTGGGCTGAAGTTTATACATGTCAATGAGACAGCAATCAAAATTATTATTTATATATATATTATTATACAGGATTTACGGCGCCAACAGTTTGCTCTGCGCTTTACAATATAACGGGAGACAATACAGCAACAATACAGTTCAATACAAGAGGGATAGGAGGGCCCTGATCCTGGGAGCTTACAATCTAGGAATCAAATCATACTTTTTGGATACAAGAAGACTTTTGTTTCAGGCCCCAGTGAAACTTGTGAATGAGACCATTTCAATTGCCTGCTGGAGACAGGTGAAAAGGTCTCGGTGGGAAGCCCCACTGAAAGCAAGGGGAACCTGACATTGCCCACAGCTATTTGCGGCCATTCACATGTAATTGCTTCAGCAACAAATACCTTGGATTCAGGTAATCAAAAATGTCTCCTTTTAGGAGTGTGAATAGGGCTTTGTTTAACCATGCCCATTTAAGCCAGTCCCATTGTCTATTTAATGCAATTTGACCACACCCACTGTTCGCCTTGGCATATTTCACCGCATTACTTCTCTACTTTGGGAGCCCAAAGGTGTCCCAGGCCTTTTGCAATCCTGCCACCTAAGCTATAACCTGTAAGGAGATTGCTGTGAGTTGCATAGATTGTTAAAGCGATATTAAACTCAAAAGCAAACAGTTCTTAGATGTGATGGCTGCATTAGTTTTCATTTTTAGGTTTTCTTTAATCATACACCTACACAGTGGCGAAAATAATTATTCGATCTCCTGCAAATTTTGTAAGATCAGTCGCCCTCAGGCTGGAGCTCCATGCAAGATTACACCACGTGGGTTAAGTTTACCCACTTGCCCAAAATGAAGGGTCTATAATTTTTATCATAGGTGTATATAAATGATAGAGATAGAATATATCAACCAAAAATCCAGAAAAAACACACAATATAAATGTTATACATTTAGTTGCAGTTCACTGAGTAAAATAAGTATTTGATCCCTTACCAACCAACAATAATTCTGGCTCCCACAGACTGGTGATGTGCTCATGTGGTACACAGATTAGTCCTGTCAATGGAAAAAGGTGCTCCTAATGACAACTCGTTATGTGTATAAAAGACACCTGTCCACAGAATCACTTTCTTCCATTCAAACATCACTATCATGGGCAAATGACCAAAGAGCTGTCAAAGGACGTCAGGGACAAGATTGTACACCTACACAAGGCTGGAATGGGCTACAAGACCATCAGCAAGAAGCTTGGTGAGAAGGAGACAACTGTTGGAGCGATTATTCACAAACGGAAGAAATACAAAATAACCATCATCGCTCGGTCTGGAGCTTCATGGAAGAATTCGCCTCATGGGGTAACGATGATCATGAGAAAAAGTGAGGGATCAGAACAGAACTACACGGGAGGAGCTTGTGAGTGATCTCAAGGCAGTTGGGACCAAAACAAACCATTGGTAACACAATTGAAATCCAGCAGCTCTCGCAAAGTCCCCCTCCTCACGAAGGCACATGTACAGACCCGTCTGAAGTTTAACAATAAACATCTAAATGAATCAGAGAATGATTGGAAGAAAGTGCTGTGGTCAGATGAGACCAAAATTGTGCTCTTTAGCATTAACACGACTTGCCGTGTCTGGATGAAGAAAAATGCTGAATGTTACCCTAAGAACACCATCCCTACAGTCAAGCATGGAGGTGGAAAGATTATGCTTTGGGGCTGTTCCTCTGCTAAAGGTACAGGACGACTTTGCCACATTAAGGGGCCAATGGACGGGGCCATGTATTGTAAAATCTTGGATGAGAACCTTTTCCCTCAGCCAGAACACTGAAGATGGGTTGTGGATGGGTCTTCAAGCATGACAATGACCCAAAACATACCACCAAGGCAACAAAAGAGTGGCTCAAGAAGAAGCACATTAAGGTCATGGAGTGGCCTAGCTAGTCTCCAGACCTTCATCCTATAGAAAATTTATGAAGGGAGCTGAAACTTCAAGTTGCCAAGCAGAAGCCAAGAAACCTTAAGGAAGAGAAGATCTGTAAAGAAGAGTAGACCAAAATCCCTGCTGAGATGTGTGCCGGCCTGGTAACCAATTTCAAGAAATGTCTTACTGTGCTTGCCAACAAGGATTCCCCCATCCAGTACTAAGTCATGTTTTGCTTGGGGATCAAATACTTATTTTACTCACTGAACTGCAACTCCATTTATAACATTTGTATTGTGTGTTTTTTCTGGATTTTTGGTTGATATTCTGTCTCTATCATTTAAAATACACCTATAATTAAAAAAATTATAGACCCTTCATTTCGTTGTAAGTGGGCAAACGTACAAAATCTGCAGTGGATTAAATCATCATTTTCCCCAAGGTATATACCCAGAAGCTATGGGCAACAATAGTTAACTATTAAACGTTGCCTAATAATCCCTGCTTCTAGTCTGGATTAGTAGCAGCTCCTTCCTAGGACGTGTGCTCTCAGAAACTCTCTCTCTGCTTCCTCCATCTGGGGTTTCTAACCCAATCACACAGAGACAGGAAGTGATGTACATTATTAACTCTGTGACCTTAAGCAGCACACCCACTTACAGATACAGACAGTAGAGGACAACAGATCCCTACACAAGGATTACTTTTAATGTTAATTTGTGAGGTCATCAATATCTATTTTATTTGTTTGTTGAAAGCAATCAATCTGATAAAAGAAGGCTACATGTGTCAATATCAAATGAACAGTCGAATGATAATGAACAATGATCAATTATGCAAATACCAAATTACTGTGTACGTCCGGCATCACTGAACACCCCCTGTACTTCCTGGAG
This sequence comes from Staurois parvus, assembly GCF_062004578.1. Taxonomy (NCBI): domain Eukaryota; kingdom Metazoa; phylum Chordata; class Amphibia; order Anura; family Ranidae; genus Staurois; species Staurois parvus. Next base: position 456,639 of record NW_028320152.1, read on the forward strand.
ACCCGGGATTGGTGGTCTGGGAGGGTTCTCCGGTCCCTAAATGATCTGATATCACACGTTCTGGTATCTGTTAGAAACTTACCTTTTTTAAAATGATTCTTCGCAGCTTTTGTTAAACCTGCTAATCCAGCCAACACAACCACAGCAAACCACATGACCACCACTGGATTCCGCCCTATAGAAGAAAAACACAATACACATCAGTTGACGCCAAGGTCTGGAGAACCCCAATAGCAGTCCCGATCCTCCTCTTTTTGAGTGCCTCGGCTCCTCCTGTTCAGCCAGTGCCCCCAATAGCAAGTTGTGCTGGGGGCACTGGTGCATGCATAGGACACACAGAGCCACTACTCGACCCCACCCCCGGTCTCTCCTCATTGGCTCACTGGCTGTGATTGACAGTAGCAGGAGCCAATGGCTCCCACTGCTGTCTCAGCCAATGAGGAGTAAGAGACCCAGGAGAAGCTCAGCTCTCATCACTGGATCGAGAGGGAGCTCAGGTGAGTACAAAGGAGGGGCTGGGGGGGCGGGTGCTCCATACAGAAGTTTTTTTACCTTCATGCATCATCCTGCAATGTAAAAGCCACCCTAGCGGCTCATTAGCTGCTGGATTACTATTACAGGCCTACCGGCGCTTCTCCATGTCCTCCCGTGGGAGCCAGAGAACAGATCCGTGGGAGCCAGAGAACAGATCCGCCGGCGGCACCGGTTTTCCATAGAGCTGGCCGTGGACCAGATGGCCTAAAATGATTTTTAATATGTATGCAAAAAAAAAAATGCAAAAACGGCTCTGGCAGTGAAAGGGTTAAAGCGCCATGGGGCATTTCTGGCCCCTTAGACCTGAAAATAAGCACTTTTCAACCCTAAACATCGATCTCCTCCTAGTAACTAGATTTTCATTGGCTAAAACAAAAAAAACAGTCAAGCCTGAAATTGCTCCAACATCGTCTATAAATGTTCAGGTTTGGTTGCACCGTAAGTATTCAGCGTTTTGCAACCATCTGTCCCGTACCTGATAGGAGACTGAAATGACGTGGTCAGCCTCACTTGTGTCACTAGCCCTGACCCCACTGGAGTTGGAACAGAGGGAGTCTAAGACCCAGGGGAACAAGAGCGCCAGTAGTTGTTGTTTGCAGCTCTTGCAGATGATGACCTTGGAAGACTGATGATCCTCTGATTCAGTCACAGTGGTAACATGCAGAGCTGGTTTTGTAGATCACCAGGTATGCACCAGAGCAAGGCAGGAAGTGAGAGGGAGAGACAGGAGCAGTGTTATAGGAATAGCCAGAGTCATCAACAAGTGGACAGCAAAGTACAGAATCAGAAGCAAAGCCGAAGTCAGGAGCAGAGCCAAAGTCAGGAACCAGTATCAATCAGGAGGGTAATCAGAATCAGGTGAGGAACAAGCCAGGTCAGCAACAAGGGAATCACTCAGGAACAAGCAGGACACGGGGGAGCTGAAGACCAGTTAGCACTCAACATGGGCAGGGACACCCTTTAAATAGTCCGTCTGGCGCCAATCTTCGCCGTGCGTGTGCGCGTGCACGTACGCGTGCGCGATCGTGCATTTCCGCGCGCATGTGCACAACCGGTCATCCTTCTCCAGATGTTTCTATGCGCATGCGCATTTCTATTCACTATTCGTTTCACCGGAAATCCCTTACACCATCACCCTGCACAAGCTCTGGATCTAGACTGAAGAATCTGGAATTTGTGGAAAGCAATAAAAGCCTAATTTTACTGACGTTAGGTTCAGTAAAGTGTTACTAAACCCACAACAGTACAATCAGTCTGTAGATGCAGTAAAGCACACTTGTTGTACTCACTGTGGAACCTAAGGGGTTAATCCTCTGCATTGTGTAAAAAGGCTGTTTGATCCTGACTTCTCTGATCCTCCCCTTCTTACAGTATCCCCCTCTTATCTCCTGATAAGACATGTTGTGTGGAGTCATTCTGCACATGCTCAGTTTGGTGTGTATTGCTAGAGATATTTTTTTTTCCTCTTGGGAGAATGCATGTGATCAGCACAGGGATAATCAGCACTGTCCAGACAGAGGGTCAGGGGTTCTGCATCCTCCTACAGCAGAAAGAGAAAACTCCTCCTACAAGCTTTAACCAATGCTCGGTTGGACACTGATAGAAGACTGCTCTAACTGCTGATGAGAAAAGGTATTTAGCAGTTTTTAGTTACTAAAATAATTGCATTTCCATGTTCTGTGTACTGTGGGAGACCGGATATAGTGAATGCGGGGTCCGGGGAGAGCGGATATGGTGAATGCGGGGTCCGGGGAGAGCAGATATAGTGAATGCAGAGTCCGGGGAGAGCAGATATAGTGAATGCGGGGTCCGGGGAGAGCGGATATAGTGAATGCGGGGTCCGGGGAGAGCGGATATAGTGAACGCGGGGTCCGGGGAGAGCGGATATAGTGAACGCGGGATCCGGGGAGAGCGGATATAGTGAACGCGGGGTCCGGGGAGAGCGGATATAGTGAACGCGGGGTCCGGGGAGAGCGGATATAGTGAACGCGGGGTCCGGGGAGAGCGGATATAGTGAACGCGGGGTCCGGGGAGAGCGGATATAGTGAACGCGGGGTCCGGGGAGAGCGGATATAGTGAACGCGGGGTCCGGGGAGGAGAGCGGATATAGTGAACGCGGGGTCCGGGGAGGAGAGCGGATATAGTGAACGCGGGGTCCGGGGAGGAGAGCGGATATAGTGAACGCGGGGTCCGGGGAGAGCGGATATAGTGAACGCGGGGTCCGGGGAGGAGAGCGGATATAGTGAACGCGGGGTCCGGGGAGAGCGGATATAGTGAACGCGGGGTCCGGGGAGGAGAGCGGATATAGTGAACGCGGGGTCCGGGGAGAGCGGATATAGTGAACGCGGGGTCCGGGGAGAGTGGATATAGTGAACGCGGGGTCCGGGGAGAGCGGATATAGTGAACGCGGGGTCCGGGGAGGAGAGCGGATATAGTGAACGCGGGGTCCGGGGAGGAGAGCGGATATAGTGAACGCGGGGTCCGGGGAGGAGAGCGGATATAGTGAACGCGGGGTCCGGGGAGGAGAGCGGATATAGTGAACGCGGGGTCTGGGGAGAGCGGATATAGTGAATGCGGGGTCCGGGGAGAGCGGATATAGTGAATGCGGGGTCCGGGGAAAGTGGATATAGTGAATGCGGGGTCTGGGGAGACCGGATATAGGGAACGCGGGGTCCGGGGAGAGCGGAAATAGTGAACGCGGGGTCCGGGGAGAGCGGATATAGGGAATGCGGGGTCCAGGGAGAGCGGATATAGGGAATGCGGGGTCCGGGGAGAGGGGATATAGTGAATGCGGGGTCCGGGGAGAGGGGATATAGTGAATGCGGGGTCCGAGGAGAGGGGATATAGTGAATGCGGGGTCCGGGGAGAGCGGATATAGTGAATGCGGGGTCCGGGGAGAGCGGATATAGTGAATGCGGGGTCCGAGGAGAGGGGATATAGTGAATGCGGGGTCCGGGAAGAGCGGATATAGTGAATGCGGGGTCCGGGGAGAGCGGATATAGTGAATGCGGGGTCCGGGGAGAGGGGATATAGTGAATGCGGGGTCCGGGAAGAGCGGATATAGTGAATGCGGGGTCCGGGGAGAGCGGATATAGTGAATGCGGGGTCCGAGGAGAGCGGATATAGGGAATGCAGGGTCCGGGGAGAGCGGATATAGTGAATGCGGGGTCCGGGGAGACCGGATATAGGGAATGCAGGGTCCTGGGACAGCGGATATAGTGAATGCGGGGTCCGGGGAGAGCGGATATAGTGAATGCGGGGTCCGGGGAGAGCGGATATAGGGAATGCGGGGTCCGGGGAGAGCGGATATAGTGAATGCGGGGTCTGGGGAGACCGGATATAGGGAATGCAGGGTCCTGGGACAGAGGATATAGTGAATGCGGGGTCTGGGGAGACCGGATATAGGGAATGCAGGGTCCTGGGACAGAGGATATAGTGAATGCGGGGTCCGAGGTTTAGTAACACATGAAGGCTACTTACTTGGCACAGTGAAATTGACAGAAGTTTTCTCCTTCAGGGATCTGTGGCTCACAATGCAGGATAATACATCTCCAGTCTCCACTCCGGTAGACGACCTCACACTCAGCATACTGGTCACATTAAATGTCCCATCGCTGTTCCTCAATAGTTTTGTGAGAAAAAAATTTGTATGCAAAGATGAGCTGGTGGCCGTATATTTACTGTATTTAACCCATTGGATGTCCACAGTTTCTGGGTAAAAATAGCTGACGTCACAAAAAATATTAATTGCCAAGTATCCAAGGTCTAGTAATCTGAAATGACTCAGCGTAGTCTGCGGTTTAACTGTATAAGAAGAGACATTTGTCATCATTGTAAATTAAACAGTAATAAAAACAAAGTAAATTGTTATTTAATATTTCTAAATTGCATTATTAAGTGCCACCTTATTTCACAGCACTGAGAGAGAGAACATCAAAACAAATCAGTCTCTGTACCAGAAGAGCAGAAGAGCTTACGCTCTAATGCCCCCCCCCCCAGTCACAAAGTATTATTAATATACATTTATATATCTCTGACATATACCGCAGTGCTGTACAGAGATCACTGGCCCAGTCCCATCAGTCTCTGTACCAGAGGAGCTGACACTCTAATGTCCCCCACAGTTTTTACCAAAGGAGCTTACACTCTAATGTCCCCTCCCCCACAGTCACACACTATTATTATTATACATGTATATAGCTCTGACATATACCGCAGCGCTGTACAGAGATCACTGAGCCAGTCACATCAGTCTCTGCACCAGAGGAGCTTACACTCTAATGTCCCCCACAGTTTTTACCAAAGGAGCTTACACTCTAATGTCCCCTCCCCCACAGTCACACACTGTTATTATTACACATTCCCATAGCTCTGACATATACCACAGCGCTGTACAGAGAACATTGAGCCAGTCACATCAGTCTCTGTACCAGAGGAGCTTACACTCTACTGTCCCCTCCCCCACAGTCACATCAGTCTCTGCACCAGAGGAGCTTACACTCTACTGTCCCCTCCCCCACAGTCACATCAGTCTCTGCACCAGAGGAGCTTACACTCTACTGTCCCCTCCCCCACAGTCAGATCAGTCTCTGCACCAAAGGAGCTTACACTCTAATGTCCCCCACAGTTTTTACCAAAGGAGCTTACACACTATTATTATTACACATTCCCATAGCTCTGACATATACCACAGCGCTGTACAGAGAACATTGAGCCAGTCACATCATTCTATATACCAGAGGAGCTTACACTCTAATGTCCCCAAATCCAAATGACACATTGCAGATAGTAGAAAGGCTTTAATCCAAAACTTGTGCAGATCTTCATAGAATGAACATTCAGATAGGTCAGAAGACTATAATATGAGCAGTTCCAGCAGCATCATGTGATCGGAATGGAGACTAAGGTATACCAAAAAGAGAGAGTGGGACTAACTGTACATAGTACCCCCTAACTATGGAGTGAGGCAACATGATACTGCCTGTCAAAATGTATGATTTCAAATATTAAACAAATTGATTAACCGGTTCAAATGTAGAATCAGTGAGAACTGTGATGATGTCATTTAAAAAGTCAGTTGGGGAGGACTATGAAATGTCTAGAACTGTAGGGACTGGTATTGCATAAGTGCCGTGACCAGTGGGGTTGAGGTCTGTTGGCACATGGTACCCATGATCGAGAACTTTCTGATTTCAGTGGCTAACATGGCTGCACAAAGTTCAAGCCTTTGAATGGTATGTGTTGGCTTTGATGTCAGCTGTCAGGTACCTGGTGAAGACTGGAAGGCTATGGGGGCCTCTCTTGCACCTCCTATCGAACACTCCTGAAGATGGAGGCAGAGTGTGAGGGCAAGGGGTGGCAAGAGTGCCATAGTAGCTGGCTGGTGATCGCCGCTTTGTAGGGAGGTAGAGCTGGTAGTCACAGTCCTCAGAATAGGATGCAAGAGTATCTTGGCACCAGCAGGGCTGCTGTTAGAAACCATGGGGCCCCAAACAGCCAACCTGACAAGCCCGCCCCCCCCCCCCCAAAAAAACAACACAGTTTACTATGCTTCAGTTATGAAAGAGTGAGTGATCGGTTGATCGGTACTGATCATTCATTGTGTTCATTCAGGAAAGGAAGGGCTGGTAAACGTGACATATTTACCGGATCCTTCCCCCACCCTCCAACCTGAAGGATCCTGTTGTGTGCTTGCAGCTGCCAGTGGGAAGGAGAGTAAGGAATCCGGCAGCACTACAGGGGTGGGGGCACATGGGGTCCTGGGCAGCAGGGGGAAACATAATGTGCACGGATGGTGGTGGTGGTGGGGGGGGGGGGGGGGCAATTACTGGATCTGATCCCCTGTGTGGCTCTCTCTGCATCAGCTGAAAGCCACCAGGAGGTAGAGAAGAAGTCAGCTTTCAGCTGCTGCAGAGAGAGCCATACACGGGATAGGTCCCAGTAATTGCCCCCCTGTGCCATACCAATCACCCTCCCTGCCCACATCCAGTTCACCCAACTGCCTGCCCCCCCTGCTGGCCGGGGCCCTGTACAGGAGGACTGGTGGTACCCCCTTATCCATGGCCCTGGGCACCAGAGCAGGGAACAGAAGCAAGACCAGGAGACAGGCAGAAGGTCTGCAACAACTGAGCAGTGAGGGGCCGCGGGAGCAGGCCAAGGTCAGTAACAATAGGGAAAAAACAGTACAGAATCAACAGACAAGTCCAGTAAACAGACCGGGGTCAGAGTAACCAAGTGAACAGGGTTGAGGCAGAAGCAGAGTCCAAGGGCAAGCCAGATCATACACAGTGTCAGGAATGGACTCAGCACTGGTGGTGGGACTCACCTGCCGTGTGGGCTGCAGTACCAGGGCTGGCCAGCGGGAGCTCTCAGCAGCCAGAAGCTCACTCCTGCAATCAGCCATCACCTGAGGCTGATTGCAGGAGGTGTATTTAAGGAATGGCCAGGCCTGCAGTCAGGGCTTAGTGTATGTTTCCCATGAGCCCCTGTACCTGCATCCTGTCTGCTTCCTGCCTGATCCTGACTCTGCTTTGATCCTGACTCTGAATGAACTCCGCCTGTCCTGACCTCGGCTATTCCTGACCACTCTTCCGCTCGCTCCTGGTACCCTGTTTGCCCGTTTGCTAACGACCCGGCCTGCCTGACTACGTTTGATTTGTATGTATGGTTATCTGTTGGAGTTTGGGTTGTTTGCACTGTGTTATGTTTACCTTGCACTGCATTTGTGTTGTTTAGTCTTAATAAAGTGTCTTATTTACACTATACCTGAAGCCTGCGTTTCCCTGTGTCAGTCCACACACCTCTGGTCATACCCGGAGCCCTGACACACAGGTAGGCAGGTACAGCGAGTCTCAGGAACGCAGGAGCAAGCTGAAGACCATTCAGCAACTTGTCATAGTGACAGACCAGTATAAATAGGCTACTGGGCGCCAAGCGTACACGCTAATTGGTATGCGCACACGCACACGCACAGGCAGACGTGCGCATATGCACCCGCACACAGAATATAACTGGATATAACATTTATAGGGAAAGTTGATCCAGGGAATATCCGATTGCCTCTCGGGGGATCAGGAAGGAATTTTTTCTCCTGCAGGAGCAAATTGGATCATGCTTGGCTTGGTCTTTTTTTGACTTCCTCTGGATCAACTGTGCGTGTAGGATTAAAACTTTTTTTTTTTTGTTAATGGTTGAACTAGATGGACTTTTGTCTTTTTTCAGCCAGACTATGTAACTATGTAACAGTAAACAGCAAACCAGAACATCTCATATTGCCCTTTTGCTTAGAAGTATGAGCAGGTGTGCATGAGCATGAGCGTAGGTCTGCATGGGTTTCCTGGTGCTGGAAATCCGGTTTACCTTAGATCAGCATGGCCTTACTGAGGACAAAACCCACACTTACTTCATCTCTTAGATCCCACTACTATCACTATAAGATTGTAAAGTTTAGAGATGAAGAATCATATAATCATCCGTCCAGTGGATAAAGGGGGTTGGGTAGTGCTACTAGACTGTGTACCTGATACATGCAGAGTAGATGTAGTGGAGCCGGAATCCGGAGTGACAATGACAAAGCAGCGATAGTCCCCTTCATCTGTGATCTGAATGTTAGGTAGAGAAAGACTGGCGTTGCCTTGTAGGAGGTCTTTGTCATTCATGTGAGATCCGGGCCTTGACGGCTTATGGTGGGAACTACGAAAACCATAAACCTCACGTTCAGTTCCATTTTGTAATCTGAGAGTCCAGACAACTGATAGTTTCTCTAGATTCAGCGGTATTGGGACACCAGACAGCAGACAAGGGATGGTGACATCTTCTCCTCTAAGAGCTTCAGTAGGAACATTTTTGCCAGTAACTCTCAGCCCCCAAACCTGAAAATCACCTAAAAATTACAACAAAAAAAAAAAGAGTGATGACAATTGTACAGGATCTCTTGTGACAGAGGAAACTAAACTGCTAATGAAATCCAGAAAAACACTGCAACGGCACCAAAACCACCTAAGGACCACCCGCCCGCAATGTACTGTGGCTGACATTTTTTTCCCTACTTATCTTTTCTGACTGTTTTTCCCTAGCTTTGCATTTGGCTAGGGTCAGTGTCACTACTGGTAGCATGAGGCCATACCTGGACCCTACAGAGGTTGCACAGGCAGTCCAACTCATCCAGGATGGCACATCAATACCTGCCATTGCCAGAAGGTTTGCTGTGTCTCCCAGCAGTCTCAAGTGCATGGAGGAGATTCCAGGAAACAGGCAGTTCCTCTAGGAGGGCTGGACAGGGCCGTAGAAGGTATTTAACCCATAAGCAGGACCGGTATCTGCTCCTTTGTGCAAGGAGGAACAGGATGAGTCCTGCCAGAGCCCTACAAAATGGCCTCCTGCAGGCCACTGGTATGAATGTCTCTAACCAAGCAATCAGAAACAGACTTCATGAGGGTGGCTTGAGGACCCGACGTCCTCTAGTGGGCCCTGCGCTCACTGACCGGCACCATACAGCTTGACTGGCATTTGCCACTGAACACCAGAATTGGCAGATCCACCACTGGCACCCTGTGCTTTGCACAGATGAAAGCAAGTTCACCCTGAGCACATGTGACAGACATGAACGGGTCTGGAGAAGCCGTAGAGAATGTTCTGCTGCCTGTAACATGGTTCAGCATGACCGTTTTGGTGGTGGATCAGTGATGGTCTGGGGAGGCTTATCCATGGAGGGACGCACAGACCTCTACAGGCTAGACAATGGCACCCTGACTGCCATTAAGTATCGGCATGAAATCCTTGGACCCATTGTCAGACCCTACGTGGGTGCAATAGGTCCTGGGTTCCTCCTGGTGCCCGACAATGCCTGGCCTCATGTGGTGAGTGTAGGCAAGCAGTTCCTGGAGGATGAAGGAATTGATACCATTGAATGGTCCCCACGCTCGCCTGACCTAAATCCAATAGAACCCCTCTGGGATGTCATGTTTCGGTCCATCCGATGCCGCCAGGTTGCATCTCAGACTGTCCAGGAGCTCAGTGATGCCCTGGTCCAGATCTGAGAGGAAATCCGGTGGTATCATTAGGAGCCTCCTCCGACGTCGTCAGGCATGCATACAAGCACGTGGGGGCCATACAAACTACTGAGGACCATTCTGAGTTGCTACAATAACATTTCAGCAAAATGGACTCGCCTACCTGTATAATTTTTTCACTTTGATTTTTGGGGTGTCTTCCTAACACATTACCCCGTCCATGTCAGTATAGAGATCCAGCAGGAGATTTCTCCCCAATGAGATCTGATGGATTTTCAAATTCTTCCTTTCATTTGTTTTGAGCAGTGTATATATTACTTGTTTTAAAAAAAATAACAGGCTTTATGTATTGTTGATATGAGGTATAATTACTTGGGAGGACTTCCTATTTTTTGGGGAGGTGTCCATGCTGTACGTAAGAAACCTCTTAGTAAAAAAGACAACTTTTAAGTAGATAGTTTTTGCCAAAAAAAACATTGGTTGTTTTGTGTAGCAGCAATAATTGATGTGTTGGAAGCAGTAGAGGCAATACAGCCAAAAACTAACAAAGTATACACTTTAAAACAAGAAAGCTAAAGCTATTAAGATAATTTAAGTTGCCAAACCGGGACAAAGAAAGTCCCAGCCCATAGCTTGTTGGGATCTTCTATTCAGTAGCAAAATGTAATGTGTACAAACCACAAACCATAATCCTCAAACCCACATTGCAGAGATGATGCAGTTAAAAAAAATGAGGCAAGAACAGAAAAAAAAACCAATGCCATGCTCAAGAGGCAAAAAGTTTTTAAAAAACATAGCTGGAGAGCTGGCTTGGATTGCAGCTGCTCGGCCATGGAAACCCATTCCATGAAGCTCTCTACGCACTGTTGTTGGGCTCATCTGAAGGCCACACCAAGTTTGGAGGTCTTTATCTATTGACTCTGCAGACAGTTGGTGACTTCTGCGCACTGTGCGCTTCAGCATGCGCTGACCCCGCCCTGTCATGTGACGTGGCCAACCACTTGGTGGCTGAGTGGCTGTTGTTCCCAGTCGCTTCCACTTTGTTATAATCCAATTAACAGTTGAGCGTGGAATATTTAGTAGCCAGGAAATGTCACTGATGGACTTATTTCCCTGGTGGCCACCTATCACGGGACCACGCTTGGAGTCACTGAGCTCCTGAGAGCGACCCATTCTTTCACCAATGTTTGTAGAAGCCGTCTGCATGCCTAGGGGCTTGATTGTATACACCTGTGTCCATGGAGGGGATTGGAACACCTGAATCACATGATTGGGAGGGGATAGGAACACCTGAATCACATGATTGGGAGGGGATAGGAACACCTGAATCACATGATTGGGAGGGGATAGGAACACCTGAATCACATTATTAGGAGGGGATTGGAACACCTGAATCACATGATATGGAGGGGATAGGAACACCTGAATCACATGATATGGAGGGGATAGGAACACCTGAATCACATGATTGGGAGGGGATAGGAACACCTGAATCACATGATATGGAGGGGATAGGAACACCTGAATCACATGATTAGGAGGGGATAGGAACACCTGAATCACATGATTGGGAGGGGATTGGAACATCTGAATCACATGATTGGGAGGGGATAGGAACACCTGAATCACATGATATGGAGGGGATAGGAACACCTAAATCACATGATTGGGAGGGGATAGGAACACCTGAATCACATTATTGGGAGGGGATTGGAACACCTGAATCACATGATATGGAGGGGATAGGAACACCTGAATCACATGATATGGAGGGGATTGGAACACCTGAATCACATGATTGGGAGGGGATAGGAACACCTGAATCACATGATTGGGAGGGCAGGCCCAATACTTTTGGCAATGTAGTGTATATCATGAATCCTCTGAGCACAAAGCAGAGATGAGCGCCTTGATGAAACCATGGGGAGCAGTGGAGAAGCAAAATTTATATTTGATCACCTTTTTTGAAAAGGAAAAAAAGACTGAAAATTAAACAACATGATTTTTTTTACTGCTATAAAACATATCCAATAAAAAATTAAAAAAAAATTTCTTTGTAAAGTTTGCCCAAAATGTATTATTCTACATGCCTTTAGTAAAAAAAAAATCCCAATAAGTGTATATTAGTTGGTTTGTGTGAAAGGTATAGTGTCTACAGACTATAGTGGAATTTTGTATTTATTTATATACTACTAATGGCTGTGAAAAGTGATGATAGTGTTTATATAATGTAAATTAAAAAGTGGTAATCAAAAACCACCAAAAGAATTCTCTATTTTTCCGAATAAAATGATATAAATTGTTTGGGTACAGTGTTGCATCACAGCGCAACTGCCAGTTAAAGTAGCGCAGTGCGGTGTCGCAATAAATGGCCTGATAATGAGGGGGGTAAAATCTTCCAGAGATCAAGAGGTTAATTAGCTGTCTTTTTGTTTCTGTTCTAGTAATACATTCTTTGCACTCAAACTGCTGCTGCTCTTCAGATATTATTTATTGACAAGCAGTTTTGATTTTTTTTTTTCTCCACTAGTGGATCCCATGTTATTCCTCTGTAATAAATCAGCAGGATACACATTTCTAAAAAAAGTGCCCTTAGGCATGTGCTGTCAGCTGGAAAGGAAATCACTGGAAGTTCTCTGTAGATGACATGCATGCCTTTGTTTATTTAAATACCACTCAGGCAGACCAGCGCCTCCAGCACACTCACATGCAGTACAGACCACAACTGTCACATGGTAACCTGAACTTCTATCTACTGTACATGGTCACAGCCTGATGAGAAACCTTTATATAAGCAGCTTTTATTATGAAGGTTCTGATAGAACAAAAATCCCCTTTATATAAGAAACCTTAACATTAGCCCCTATGTATTTTTTTAATTTTAAATAAATAAATTTTTATATATATATATATAATTATAAATAAATACACACGTGTATATATATATATATATATATGTGTGTATATATACTGTATACGTATACATACACACACATGTATATATACAGTGGGGATCGAAAGTTTGGGCACCCCAGCTAAAAATTTGTATTAATGTGCATAAAGAAGCCAAGGAAAGATGGAAAAATCTCCAAAAGGCATCAAATTACAGATTAGACATTCTTATAATATGTCAACAAAAGTTAGATTTTATTTCCATCATTTACACTTTCAAAATAACAGAAAACAAAAAAATGGCGTCTGCAAAAGTTTGGGCCCCCTGCAGAATTTATAGCATGCACTGCCCCCTTTGCAAAGCTGAGACCTGCCAGTGGCATGGATTGTTCTCAATCATCGTCTGGGAAGACCAGGTGATGTCAATCTCAAAGGTTTTAAATGCCCAGACTCATCTGACCTTGCCCCAACAATCAGCACCATGGGTTCTTCTAAGCAGTTGTCTAGAAAACTGAAACTGAAAATAGTTGACGCTCACAAAGCTAAAGAAGCCTATAAGAAGATAGCAAAGCGTTTTCAGATGTCAGTATCCTCTGTTCGGAATGTAATTAAGAAATGGCAGTCATCAGGAACAGTGGAAGTTAAAGCAAGATCTGGAAGACCAAGAAAAATATCAGACAGAACAGCTCGCAGGATTGTGAGAAAAACAATTCAAAATTTGACTGCACGATCCCACCAGAAAGATCTGGCAGACACTGGAGTTGTGGTCACTATTCCGCTATAAAGAGATACTTGTACAAATATGGTCTTCATGGAAGAGTCATCAGAAGAAAACCTCTTCTACGTCCTCACCACAAAAATCATCGTTTGAACTTTGCAAATGAACATATAGACAAGCCTGATGCATTTTGGAAACAAGTTCTGTGGACCGATGAGGTTAAAATTGAACTTTTTGGCCGGAATGAGCAAAGGGACGTTTGGAGAAGAAGGGGCACAGAATTTAATGAAAAGAACCTCTGTCCAACTGTTAAGCATGGGGTTGGATCAATCATGCTTTGGGGTCGTGTTGCAGCCAGTGGCACAGGGAACATCTCACGAGTAGAAGGAAAAATGGATTCAATAAAATTTCAGCAAATTTTGGATGGTAACTTGATGCCATCTGTGAAAAAGCTGAAGTTAAAGAGAGGATGGCTTCTACAAATGGATAATGATCCTAAACACACCTCGAAATCCACGGGGGATTACATCAAGAGGCGTAAACTGAAGGTTTTGCCATGGCCTTCACAATCTCCTGACCTCAACATAATTGAAAATCTATGGATAGACCTTAAAACAGCCGTGCGTGACAGACAGCCCAGAAATCTCAAAGAACTGGAAGACTTTTGTAAGGAAGAATGGGCAAAGATACCTCAAACAAGAATTGAAAGACTCTTGGCTGGCTACAAAAAGCGTTTACAAGCTGTGATACTTGCCAAAGGGGGCAGTACAAGATATTAACTCTGCAGGGTGCCCAAACTTTTGCAGACGCCATTTTTTTGTTTTCTGTTATTTTGAAAGTGTAAATGATGGCAATAAAATCTAACTTTTGTTGACATATTATAAGAATGTCTAATCTGTAATTTGATGCCTTTTGGAGATTTTTCCATCTTTCCTTGGCTTCTTTATGCACATTAATACAAATTTTCAGCTGGGGTGCCCAAACTTTCCATCCCCACTGTATATATACACATATACACACACACTGTATTGCCAGACATATTGTCCCCACCCTCCAATCATGTGATTCAGGTGTTCCAATCCCCTCCATATCATGTGATTCGGGTGTTCCAATCCCCTCCATGGACACAGGTGTATACAATCAAGCCCCTAGGCATGCAGACTGCTTCTACAAACATTGGTGAAAGAATGGGTTGCTCTCAGGAGCTCAGTGACTCCAAGCGTGGTCCCGTGATAGGTGGCCACCAGGGCAATAAGTCCATCCGTGACATTTCCTGGCTACTAAATATTCCACGCTCAACTGTTAGTGGGATCATAACAAAGTGGGAGCAACTGGGAAAAACAGCCACTCAGCCACCAAGTGGTAGGCCACGTCACATGACAGGGCGGGGTCAGCGCATGCTGAAGCACACAGTGCGCAGACGTCACCAACTGTCTGCAGAGTCAATAGCTAAAGACCTCCAAACTTGGTGTGGCCTTCAGATGAGCCCAACAACAGTGCGTAGAGAGCTTCATGGAATGGGTTTCCATGGCCGAGCAGCTGCATCCAAGCCTTCCATCACCAAGTGCAATGCAAAGGGTCAGATGCCGTGGTGTAAAGCACGCCGCCACTGGACTCTAGAGCAGTGGAGGCGTGTTCTCTGGAGTGACCAATCACGCTTTTCTGTCTTGCAATCAGATGGAAGTGTCTGGGTTTGGCAGTTGCCAGGATAATGGTACTTGCCTGACTGCATTGTGCCAAGTGTAAAGTTTGGTGGAGGGGGATTATGGTGTGGGGATGTTTTTCAGGGATTGGACTTGGCCCCCTAGTTCCAGTGAAGGGAACTCTTAAGGTGACATTTTGGACAATTTCCTGATCCCAACTTTGTGGGAAGAGTTTGGGGGTGGCCCCTTTCTGTTCCAACATGACTGCACCCCAGTGCACAAAGCAAGGTCCATAAAGACATGGAGGAGCCAGTTTGGGGTGGAGGAACTTGACTGTCCTGCACAGAGTCCTGACCTCAACCCCATAGAACACCTTTGGGATGAATTTGAGCGGAGACTGCGAGCCAGGCCCCCTCCCCCGACATCAGTGCCTGACCTGACAAATGTGCTTCTGGAAGAATGGTCCAACCTTCCCATAGACACCCTCCTAAACCTTGTGGACGGCCTTCCCAGAAGAGTTGAAGCTGTTATAGCTGCAAAGGGCGGGGCCAACTCAATATTGGAACCTACGGACTAAGACTGGGAGGGGCCATTAAAGGTCATGTGTGTGGAAAGGCATGTGGCCCAATACTTTTGGCAATATAGTGTGTGTGATATAATATATATATGTGGTTCATAAACCACAGTATTATGTGCCTCATTGGGATGCTAATAAAGTCCAAGTGTGTCAGTTCTGTCTCTGCATGTAATGCGGGATGGGATACCCCTCCATTATGTTACTAGATGGGGCTCTATACTTCTAATCTCATAAAGACTCTTAAAGTTGCAACCTCCCTCTCTCAATCAACTATGAACTATTTCTGCTGCTATCATTAATAAATAGATAAGAAATTATATTATATTTACTTGTTTTAACCTTTTTTTTGTTTTTTGCATTCCTCCATTTCCATCCTGGTTTCCATGCCTAGGCAAATTATGCCATACGTCCCAGAAGTCTTCAGGAGGGGAGGGAGAGTTCTCAGCTCAGCCAATGCCTGAGCTAAGGACAGATGGATTCCAGGAAGTAACTGCTACATGAATCATCTGCCCTTACTTAAGATGGCCACTGCCCGAAATGGCAGGAGGTGTTTTTCAAAATGATTTCTTGGCAAAATAAAGCCTGAAGGCATGGATGGATGGGGGGGGGGGGGGTGTTTTGAATATTTAATGGTGGTGCTCAGATTCAGTGCGTTTCCACTTTAATCTTTCTACACCCAATGGGGAATAAACACCACCAAAAGAAAGCTCTATCTTTTCTAAAACCAGATATGACATTAATGTGTGAACAGTGTTGTATGACTGAGTAATTGTCATTCAAAATGTGACAGTTTAGCATTCCGGTCATCGAGTGGTTAAAGCCTCCGGCCTCCAACTCCGGTAGGGTGGCCACCTCATCCCTTTCAACAGATTAATCTGTGGCTGATTAAGGTGGTAATTAAACTCACTCAGTGCCTTATCTGTATTAAATTTATCTTAGAATCTGTGTAATTAATATGTGTTCGGGTTGAAAGTGATGAGGTTCTCCCTTGCAGTGGGACGGCACCCGCACTGCAAGAGTTAACGGTTCCTTTCGGTCTAGAGGACGGGACTTCGGCAAACAGCCCTCCCCTTGGCTCCAGCTGTGGACTGTCTCTCGGTTTCCTAACATCCAGCTAGGGTGGGGTCTCTGCATTGGTTTTGATGACTACAGAGGGCCTCAGTCCACCAGGGCTGGGGGAGCAGAGGCTGCAGAGACCAGTATAGCAGTGCAGAGGAATCTCCGGGGGGAGCGGACGATCAAAACTGTTCCTCATCCCCCCTAGAAATAAACTAGCTGGTAACCCCTGCAGTGCTGGTTCAGAGAGGATTTTTACTTTTCCTGGAGTTCTGCTTTAACTTTTTATGTATGGATTGCTGGTCATAGAGGGAAGGGCCGTGAGAATCCCTCCTAGGAGGACACAGGCCAGAGAACCTCCATTGTCCGGCTCTGTAATGTATCCTCAGCTACAAGGACATTATACACAGAAGAGTGACACTGACCTGATCCCAGGAGGAGGAGAAAGCAGATCACATGCTGAATCTTCATCCCGCTCCCCATTGTTCCATCCATCCCGGATCCACTCCAAGAGAACTGAGGGAAGTGTCTGAACTTTGTTCAGCTTTCAGCTTTTTAGAAACAACAGATTCCAATCACACGAGGGCAGCCTAATCCCACAACATACATCTCCCGAAAATAAGAGCACAGAGATATGAGAAGTCCAGCCTACGCCAAATTGTTTTCATATTGTACGAGAAAAGCAAAAATGTAAACAACTACAAAAACAAGTTGCAAGATAAGTTATGCCACATGGTCATTTGTAACTCTTTGCCACAGCTTTTACATTTCACTTCCCCTTCTACACTCACCAGCCCCTGTATGAGGTACACCTTGCTAGTGCCAAGAAAATACCATTACACCACCACCAGAAGTCTGAACGATTGATACCACCAGCCTGGACCATTACACCACCACCAGCAGTCTGAATCATTGATACCACCAGCCTGGACCATTACACCACCACCAGCAGTCTGAACGATTGATACCACCAGCCTGGACCATTACACCACCACCAGCCTGGACCATTACACCACCACCAGCAGTCTGAACGATTGATACCACCAGCCTGGACCATTACACCACCACCAGCAGTCTGAACCGTTAATACCAACAGCCTGGACCATTACACCACCACAAGCCTGAACCATTGATAACACGAGCCTGGACCATTATACCACCACAACCAGCCTGAACCATTAATACCACCAGCCTGGACCATTACACCACCACCAGCAGTCTAAACGATTGATACCACCAGCCTGGACCATTACACCACCACCAGCCTGAACCATTGATAACACAAGCCTGGACCATTACACCACCACCACCAGCCTGAACCATTGATAACACGAGCCTGGACCATTACACCACCACCACCACCAGCCTGAACCGTTAATACCACCAGCCTGGACCATTACGCCACCACAAGCCTGAACCATTGATAACACGAGCCTGGACCATTATACCGCCACAACCAGCCTGAACCATTAATACCACCAGCCTGGACCATTACACCACCACCAGCAGTCTAAACGATTGATACCACCAGCCTGGACCATTACACCACCACCAGCCTGAACCATTGATAACACAAGCCTGGACCATTACACCACCACCAGCAGTCTGAACGATTGATACCACCAGCCTGGACCATTACACCACCACCAGCAGTCTGAACCGTTAATACCACCAGCCTGGACCATTACACCACCACCAGCAGTCTGAACCGTTAATACCACCAGCCTGGACCATTACACCACCACCACCAGCAGTCTGAACCATTGATACCACCAGCCTGGACCATTACACCACCACCAGCAGTCTGAACAATTGATACCACGAGCCTGGACCATTACACCACCACCAGCAGTCTAAACGATTGATACCACCAGCCTGGACCATTACACCACCACCAGCCTGAACCATTGATAACACGAGCCTGGACCATTATACCACCACAACCAGCCTGAACCATTAATACCACCAGCCTGGACCATTACACCACCACCAGCCTAAACGATTGATACCACCAGCCTGGACCATTACACCACCACCAGCCTGAACTGTTGATAGCACCAGCCTGGACCATTACACCACCACCAGCCTGAACTGTTGATACCACCAGACTGGACCATTACTCCACCACCAGCCTGAACTGTTGATACCACCAGCCTGGACCATTACACCACCACCAGCCTGAACTGTTGATAGCACCAGCCTGGACCAATACACCACCACCACCAGCCTGAACCATTGATAACACGAGCCTGGACCAATACACCACCACCACCAGCCTGAACCATTGATAACACGAGCCTGGACCATTACACCACCACCACCACCACCACCAGCCTGAACCATTATTACCACCAGCCTGGACCATTACACCACCACCACCAGCCTGAACCGTTTATACCACCAGCCTGGACCATTACACCACCACCACCAGCCTGAACTGTTTATACCACCAGCCTGGACCATTGCACCACCACCAGTCTGAACCATTAATACCACCAGCCTGAACTGTCTATACCACCAGCCTGGACCATTACACAACCACCACCAGCCTGAACCGATGATACCACCAGCCTGGACCATTACACCACCACCAGCCTGAACCATTGATACCACCAGCCTGGACCATTACACCACCACCAGTCTGAACCATTAATACCACCAGCCTGAACTGTCTATACCACCAGCCTGGACCATTACACAACCACCACCAGCCTGAACCGATGATACCACCAGCCTGGACCATTACACCACCACCAGCCTGAACCATTGATACCACCAGCCTGGACCATTACACCACCACCAGCAGTCTGAACTGTTGATACCACCACCCTGGACCATTACACCACCACCATCCTGAACTGTTGATACCACCAGCCTGGACCATTACACCACCACCAGCTGTCTGAACCATTGATACCCCCAGCCTGGATCATTACACCACCACCACCAACCAGAACCATTTATACCACCAGCCTGAACAATTTTTTTTGTCTTTGGGAGAGTACATGTGATCAGCACAGGGCCAATCAGCACTGTCCAAACAGAGGGTCAGGGGTCCTGCATACTCATAGGACAGAGAATGAAAATTCCTCCCACAAGCTTTAACCAGTGCTCTGCTGGACACTGATAGAAGTCACAAGACTGCTCTATACTGCTGATGAGAAAAGGTATTTAGTAGTTTATATTTACTAAAATAATTGCATTTCCATGTTCTGTGTATGTGAATGCGGGGTTCTGGGAGAGCAGATATAGTGAATGCGGGGTCCGGGGAGAGTGGATATAGTGAATGCTGGGTCCTCAGAGACCAGATATAGTGAATGCGGGGTCCGGGGAGAGCGGATATAGTGAATGCGGGGTCCGAGGAGAGCGGATATAGTGAATGCGGGGTCCGGGGAGAGCGGATATAGTGAATGCGGGGTCCGAGGAGAGCGGATATAGTGAATGCGGGGTCCGGGGAGAGCGGATATAGTGAATGCGGGGTCCGGGGAGAGCGGATATAGTGAATGCGGGGTCCGGGGAGAGCGGATATAGTGAATGCGGGGTCCGGGGAGAGCGGATATAGTGAATGCGGGGTCCGGGGAGAGCGGATATAGTGAATGCGGGGTCCGGGGAGAGCGGATATAGTGAATGCGGGGTCCGGGGAGAGCGGATATAGTGAATGCGGGGTCCGGGGAGAGCGGATATAGTGAATGCGGGGTCCGGGGAGAGCGGATATAGTGAATGCGGGGTCCGGGGAGAGCGGATATAGTGAATGCGGGGTCCGGGGAGAGCGGATATAGTGAATGCGGGGTCCGGGGAGAGCGGATATAGTGAATGCGGGGTCCGGGGAGAGCGGATATAGTGAATGCGGGGTCCGGGGAGAGCGGATATAGTGAATGCGGGGTCCGGGGAGAGCGGATATAGTGAATGCGGGGTCCGGGGAGACCGGTTATAGTGAATGCGGGGTCCGGGGAGAGCGGATATAGGGAATGCGGGGTCCGGGGAGAGCGGATATAGTGAATGCGGGGTCCGGGGAGAGCGGATATAGTGAATGCGGGGTCCGGGGAGAGCGGATATAGTGAACGCGGGGTCCGGGGAGAGCGGATATAGTGAACGCGGGGTCCGGGGAGAGCGGATATAGTGAACGCGGGGTCCGGGGAGAGCGGATATAGTGAACGCGGGGTCCGGGGAGAGCGGATATAGTGAACGCGGGGTCCGGGGAGAGCGGATATAGTGAACGCGGGGTCCGGGGAGAGCGGATATAGTGAACGCGGGGTCCGGGGAGAGCGGATATAGTGAATGCGGGGTCCGGGGAGAGCGGATATAGTGAACGCGGGGTCCGGGGAGACCGGATCTAGTGAACGCGGGGTCCGGGGAGACCGGATATAGTGAACGCGGGGTCCGGGGAGACCGGATATAGTGAACGCGGGGTCCGGGGAGACCGGATATAGTGAATGCAGGGTCCGGGGAGAGCGGATATAGTGAATGCGGGGTCCGGGGAGACCGGATATAGTGAATGCAGGGTCCGGGGAGAGCGGATATAGTGAATGCGGGGTCCGGGGAGACCGGATCTAGTGAATGCAGGGTCCGGGGAGACCGGATATAGTGAATGCGGGGTCCGGGGAGACCGGATATAGTGAATGCGGGGTCCGGGGAGAGCGGATATAGTGAATGCGGGGTCCAGGGAGAGCGGATATAGTGAACGCGCGGTCCAGGGAGATCTGGTATAGTGAATGCGCGGTCCAGGGAGAGCGGATATAGTGAACGCGGGGTCCAGGGAGAGGACACGAGCAAGAGGACAATTTTAAAGCACAACATGTTTATTTGTCGTAACCTCTTTTTGCTTTTCAAAAAAAATCTGGATATGTGTTTGCGGGGGGGTGGTCTAAAATATTTTCTATCCAAAAATACTGATTGTTACACGAAGACCTGGTATTTTCTGGCACTTTTTTGTTTACAAGTATTTAAAATAGGCCTGGGTTTCCTAAATGCACAGAATATAACTGGATTCTGATATTTATAGGTAAAGTTGATGCGGGGAATATCCAATTTTACCTCTTGGATCAGGAAGGGTTTTTTTTTTTTGGTTTTTTGAGCTGTTGGCGGCTCGACCAGTGGTGGGTGGGCTGGCGGGCACACAGGAACCAGAATGCACTTTCTGGCCGCCTGGGATTTTATATATATATATATATATATATATATATATATATATATATATATATATATATAAATAAAACACAAATTTTATTTTTTTAAATATGTTGAAAAGGCCAAAATTATAGTATTTCAAATATGTCAATATATTTGGGAAGAATATTTTTTAAATATATTTTTCTTCCTTGTGGAATAGGATTGTGTCGGTCAGCCAGACTATGTAACTTTCACCTGAACGACCATCCTTGTTGGAAGATTTTCCCTCACTCCTGTTATGACATTTATTTTATTTATTTATTTCAGGTACTTATATAGCGCCATCAATTTATGCAGCGCTTTACATATATATTGTACCTTCACATCAGTCCCCGCCCCCGAGGAACGTACAATTTAAGGTCCCTAACTCACATTCATACATACACATACTAGGGACAATTTATACAGGATCCAATTCACCTACCAGCATGTCTTTGGAGTGTGGGAGGAAACCGGAGTACCAGGAGGAAACCCATGCAGGCACAGAGAGAACATGCAAACTCCAGGCAGGTGGTGCCGTGGTTGGGATTCGAACCAACGACCCAGGGGGAAGTGCTAAGGGGAGTCCTGACCTCAACCCCATAGAACACCTTTGGGATGAATTAGAGCGGAGACTGCGAGCCAGGCCCCCTCCCCCGACATCAGTGCCTGACCTGACAAATGTGCTTGTGGAAGAATGGTCCAACCTTCCCATAGACACCCTCCTAAACCTTGTGGACGGTCTTCCCAGAAGAGTTGAAGCTGTTATAGTCGCAAAGGGCGGGGCCAACTCAATATTGAACCCTACGGACTAAGACTGGGGGGTCATTGAAGGTCATGTGTGTGGAAAGGGCGGGGCCAACTCAATATTGAATCCTATGGACTAAGACTGGGGGGCCATTAAAGGTCGTGTGTGGAAAGGCCGGCGGCCCAATACTTCTGGCAATATAATGTATATGATCTCTTTTCTCAAAGAAGGTCAGTTGCGCTTATATTAGCTCTGGTCAATCTTACTCCCATTAATCCAGCACATAGATGAAGGATTGGATGTTCCATATGACCACAACAATCTTGTGCATCAAGAGACTCTGTTATAAAACTTCCCTCATAGAGGGGAAAAGATAGAGGAACCTCTCATGGTGTAGCAAATTATTATTTATTAGAAAAATGCTTTAAAATTGCACTTTCATGAAGTAAAGTCTTCCAAGCATAAAAACCACTGAAACAGATCGCCGGTTTGCGCTCCACCTGCATTCCACCAACCGGTTGTGACGTGTCATTGAAGCTCCTCCCTACACGTTTGGTCTGCAACATCTGACGTCATCAGGGATCCTGATTTAAGGTATAGTGAGCCAGCAATGCAAAATGCTTAGAACGAAATGTTGAGCGTCTTGATTTTATCGTTGGGATTTATCCAGTATGCTTTTAACCTATTTGTAATAAAAAAAATTATATTTTTTTTTACACATATATGTGTTCCCTTTCAATACCAGCAAAGTCTACAAACCCCTTTTTTTCCTTTTCTGTGCATACACTGGATATTGCACGCTCTTTTGCTTGCATTGCCATTGATCTGTGTTACATTTTTAAAGTCCAAAATATGTTCCCAGTGTAGCTAACTTATTTATGAACAAAATGGAAAGAAGAGGGAGATATATGGTGAGCGCTGGCCTACTGTCCTGGTGGTGTAGGTGTTATCTTCAGCTAACTCAACGAGGGCCCAGAGGGATTGCTGAGGAAAGGTGACCATTAATAGTGGATAGCATATGCAAAGTGTTTCCTGTTTAACGCTCTCCAGGTTGGCTAGATAAGTTTTTTGTAGACAGAGGCTGTGTAGCAGCCTGGGATGAGTGTGAGTGAGGCTGGAGTTCACTTCAGGACAGGCTAGGGAGGTCCTGAAGGTCAGAGCTTCTGGAGCCCTCCCACCTCTCCAGAAACCTGAGAGCTTTCTGGAGGAGGTTTAGATCTGCATGCTTGAGGGACCTTGGCCAATCCCCTGGCAGGAGGCTGGGCATGGTGACCAAGGCAACCCTTAAGTATCGCAGAGCCTGGGGGCAAGGCAGAGCAGTGTTGGGTGGAAGATGGAGTGAAGAAGACTGGAGTGTGAAGCCTGGGAAGGGGCCTACCTACAGGCAGCTTGTGGGAAAAGACGATCTCCACTGTACCACCATCTCTTTGGGAGGACATCCTGAGCAGCAAGGAAGGAGCCAGCCCAGCAAAAGGCCTGAATACAGTCACCAACCCACCAAGCTGACAGGAAAGCACAGTGCGAGTACTCTTACACCCCCTGAGCCGGATAAGAGGAGAGGGAAGTCAGGTGACAGACTCAACTAGCTTCTCATCCGGGAATGATTGTGCTAAATTGTCAGCTTCTGGGTCCCCTTGTCCATGTAATACCCTCAGTGCAGCTGGGCGAAGAGGAGTAACCATCTGGGGTCTGAGAAAGTACACTAGAAAGAGTCTTTGGAGCTCTTCAAGGAAAGAGACTGTTGCTATCCACATATTTTGTACATAATTGCTAAGGCATTTGTCCTCAAGTTC
Organism: Staurois parvus; assembly: GCF_062004578.1. Lineage (NCBI taxonomy): Eukaryota > Metazoa > Chordata > Amphibia > Anura > Ranidae > Staurois > Staurois parvus. The sequence continues at coordinate 480,759 of NW_028320152.1, forward strand.
TACAGTACCACAGGCATCCCATATACCCCTAGACCCCATCCAAGTTCCTAACCCCTTAATAAAAATCACAAAACCAAGCTCAAGGACTGTTCTTTGACTTTGGTGTGGAAAATGCGTGTTGCCTGGCCGTGCATAGTTTAGGTGGACCCAAAACTCAGCGACTCCTAAGGGGGTAGTACTACAGAAGCTTTTGTGTAAAGAGATGGGGTAAAGGTGTCTGCATACAGTGTCTTTTGTAGGATGTACACAGCATGGGCATCTGCCTGCTCACCAATCCTGACGATACTAAGGCTCAAGGTAATAGGATGTCCTGGAACAGGCTCTTGAAGAACCTGTAACCCGTGAAGGGTGCCTGACTGTGCACCTGGCGATTCTGGGATTCAGCTGGCTCTGTAACGGTGACAAAAAGAATGACCCCCGACAGTCACTCAGCCGACAGGGAGCTGATGATGGTGGATCTGCCTGCAGGTGTATGGCTCAATCGCTGAAGACTCCCCACACTGTACTGGCCGTGGTGCCTGCTTGCATTCTCCAGAAGGAATGGGCCCCTTCTCTCAGCTGAAGGCCATGGTCTCCAGAGCTCCAGAGATCCTGTGTGGAGATGGGACAAAGTTCCAGAAGGACAACCTTTACTGCATCCCTCCATCGATCTGGGCTTTATGGCAGTGGCTAGATGGAAGCCTCTCCTCAGTGTAAAACACATGAAAGCCCGCTTGGAGTTTTCAAAAATCACCTGAAGTACTCTCAGACTGTTAGGAAAAAGATTAAACCAAGTGTAGCACCCTTCTAGTTCTGCTAGGGGGGAGCGAGATCCCAATGGTCAGTCAGGAGCCGGTTAGCAGCTCAGGAGTAAGAGCCAGAAGGGGTCAAATTATGATCAGGGCTGAGAGACTCTGCAGGCCAGCCCCTCTGGAATTTCCCCCTGCTCTGACGCTTTCAGAGGAGGGTCTTGGAAGCAGAGGGTGGATCTGAGGAGTGACTGCACTCTTGAGGGACCTCAGCCAATTCCCAAAAGAAGGTTTGGCAAGGGGCTGGGACTCCCTTAAAAGTGCTAGAGCCAGCTCAGTAGCAGGAGAGGAGGAGTGTGGAGTCTGGTGGAAGAGCAGGAGAGTTGGAGGAAGATGTGAGGGTGAAGGAGGAAGGCTGCCAGGAGGCTTCGTGAGATGGGGCCTGCCTGCGAACCTGAAGCTGGAGAGGCGGAAAGCTTGGAACTCGCTGTCCCCCTGAACAAGGACCACCTGTTTGGCAGGGAAGGAGCAGCCCAACTGATAGGCCTGGTAGCAGCATCCATCCCGCAAGCAGTACAGGAAAGGATCTGAGTGAGCACAACTGTACCCCCTGGGCGGTTAGGGGAAGGAGCACTCTGGTGGGAAACCAGATTAGCCCCCTACTAGGGACTGATCACCTCATCTAAAGGAACAGGAGCCGAATCCCCTGTTCAGGGAGAAAGTCTTCAGATTGCTGGGTGAAGAGGAGTTCGTCGAGGGTCTGGGGTGGTACAACAAGGAGATGCTGGCTAGCACGCCAACAGAGACTGCATCAGAGAAGAGAAGCTTGTGAATAGTTCAGGATGTTGTCCTCAGATATCTGTTCCCTTGGGCATCCTATACCCCCCTTACCCTATCCAAGTTCTAAGCCCCTCAATAAAATAACAAAACCAACACTCAAGGACTGATTTCTGTCTCCGGATTAAAGCTTGTGCGGAAAATGCTAAATGACTGGCTGTGCAGGACTAAAGGGGAACCCAATTCATCAGCAATCCCTAAGGGGGGCAGTGTTACACAAGATTTAACATTTGGCATCAATTCTGTACATGTGTGGAGGAAACAAGGCACCGCTCATCACCTGCCCAATACTGTAAGAATTGGGTGCAATATAGACATGGAAGCTGTATGTGACAGCAATCTTGATAAGGTCTCAGCATTTTGGTTTCATGAGCAGTGTTCCTATTCTTCCCCCTACCCCTTTGCAAACTATGGAATTTGTAGCTGTAACTTTTAACGAACTTCAAAATAGCCTCTTATCTTAACACAAATAGATGCCAGCGTCCAGGGCTGTAAACAGCTAATTAGTCTTGGCAGGATGTCTGTTTCCATGAACCATGAAAAACACTTTCCTCTGCCCTATCGTAAAAAAACAATAACTCAGTCAAGCCGTCACACATGACCTGTAAGGCCATTAGAACTCTCGGAATGCAGAATGTGCCATAAAACATGAAATTTATAGAATTCAACAGGAACAGGGCACATTAATATTAGGTATATATTTGAATGGGGAATATCATACCGAACAAATCAAGGTCATACATGACTATGTTAGCACATAGGAAAGGGGGGAAGCAGTCTCTGCCCTCCTGGGTGACAAAAGTACTCTGTTTGGTATCCCTGGGTTCGAAATATAATTCTGAATAATAATCTGCCAGTTGCTAGAATACCACCTGCACGTATTGGAAGTTGTTAATATTAGAATTAAACTTTAGTTGAGACTTGGTCATAAATTTGGTGACCTCCTAGCACCCATCCCTGAAACCGGATTATTGGTCAGTTGTGCTTTGTCCACACCCCCTTGATATCATAGAAAAGGACTGACAGGCCTGGTGAAAGGGAGCTCTGGTTTAACATCAACCAAGAAACATCTTAACGGATTTGAGAACCAAGGCAGCCTTTTTGCTCGGACATTTGGACTCGGCTAAACCAGGACTTTGCAAGTATTCTGCCTTCTTAACTCCTTCCTTGTATTTCTCGGTTGCATTATTGTTCTCTTTATGTCTTTGTAACATCTTTTTCTGTAAATATTCAAATGCACCGTTTTGACATTTGTAGTAATAAATCCTATTTTGAAAAGTTTTGAACTGTCTCTAAAGCTTTTAATGCAAACTAAAGAATCCCTGTCTCCTGAAGAGTGCTCCTGTATACGATAATCCTCTGAATATCCCTGTCTGTGGTGACAGTGAGTGTTGCAGACGTTTATTGTTCACATTTGTTCTTGCTAACATTTTGAAGGTTTGATAGTCCCAAAGCTATCCGGAGGCAGTGAGTTTAAAGGGTTAATTGCGTAATTAACCCTTCATAGTGACAATCACTCTCAGACTGCTGGCACCTAGATTGTGGTCCTGCAAGCTGGAAAATCTTTGTGCAGGGTGCAGCTGAGAGAGGCATTGTTAAGCAAGTGACAGCGCGGTGTGAGATTGGCTGGTCCTTTGTCACAAGCTGGTGAGAAGGGCTGGGGTTGGGCACCGCTTTCATCACACAAACCTACCCAAACTAACTAAACTAAAAAATGCTAAATGACTGGCTGTGCAGGACTAAAGGGGGACCCAATTCATCGGCAATCCCTAAGGGGGGCAGTGTTACACAAGATTTAACAAACTAAAACCAGGACAGGGAGAAGGTACACAGGAGCAGGTACAAACAGGCGGGATCAAGAACAGGAAGTTACAGGGAGCAGGGTACATGGGGCACACAGGCAGAATACTGAGGAAAAGTGGAATAGCAGAGGAGGGGCTAAATACTCTCCCAGCAGCGAGCATCAGGCGAACACTAATTGCTGGGAACTGCAGGATGCTGGGAGTCACCCGCTGGTGGACACCAGAACTACAACCTTCAGGTCTGGAACCCACAGTGCCCCCTGCAGGTGATCCAGTTTCTGACAGTTACTGCCATTGAAGGAGCAGCCTCCAGAAACCTCCAACCAGCCTTGATATACAAGTCCTTATCAGAGATTCACATGCAGAGAAGTCAAAAGAGATTTCCCATAGAAGATATGCTAGATTCCCTACTTACAAAGCATGGTAACCAGTAAGATGCTCTGCCGCTGGGTTCAAATCACAGGCTAGATGTAACATGCGGGATCAAGAACAGGAACAGAGTCACAAAAGGCACACAGGCAGAACACTGAGGCAAAATGTAATAGCAGGTGAGAGGCTAATTACCCTCCCAGCAGCCAGGATCAGGTGAACACTAATTGCTGGGAACTGCTGGATGCTGGGAGTCACCCCCTGGTGGACATCAGAACTTCAACCTTCAGGTCTGGACCCACAGTGCCCCCAGCAGGTGATCCAGTTTCTGACAATTACCCCCACTGAAGGAGCAGCCTCCAGAAAGGTCCAACCAGCCTTGATTCTACAAATCCATATGAGATATTCACTGGCTGATAAGTCAAAAGAGAAGATTTCCCTTAGTCAGAAGACATGCTAGATTCCCTACTTACAAAGTATGGTAACCAGTGAGATGCCCTGCCGCTGGGATCAAATCACAGGCTAGATGTAACATGCGGAATCAAGAAAAGGAACAGAGTCACAAAAGGCACACAGGCAGAATACTGAGGAAAAATGGAATAGCAGATGAGGGGCTAATTACCCTCCCAGCAGCCAGCATCCGGTGAACACTAATTGCTGGGAACTGCTGGATGCAGGGAGTCACCAGCTGGTGGACACCAGAACTACAACCTTCAGGTCTGGAACCCACAGTGCCCCCAGCAGGTGATCCAGTTTCTGACAGGTACCCCCATTGAAGGAGCAGCCTCCAGAAAGCTCCAACCAGCCTTGATATACAAGTCCTTATCAGAGATTCTCTGGCAGAGAAGTCAAAAGATATTTCCCATAGAAGACATGTTAGATTCCCTACTTACAAAGCATGGTAACCAGTGAGATACCCTGCCGCTGGGTTCGAATCACAGGCTAGATGTAACATGCGGGATGAAGAGCAGGAACAGAGTCATAATGTGATAGCAGAGGAGGGGCTAAGTACCCTCCCAGCAGCCAGCATCCAGTGAACACTAATTGCTGGGAACTGCTGGATGCTGCGAGCCACCCGCTGGTGGACACCAGAACTACGACCTTCAGGTCTGGAACCCACAGTGCCCCCAGTGGACGCTCCAGTTCCTGACACACACCCCCATCCCCACACCCTGTTCAGTATGTCAGCTGAAGGATGACGCAACGTGTCAAGGGTGTGGCCGGATGACATCATCACGTACTCAGGAACTGGAAGTCGGCCATCTTTGGTGAGGAATTTTTTTTTCATTTAATGACGAGTTTTCAATGGCATTAATATTTGACTGCGTGGAGTTTACATAACAAACCCTTCAGTTCCAGTTGCGGTGCCGGCCGCAGTCAATGTGAATGACAGAAACACACTGCGCCTGTGACCAGCTCTGATTTCCGGGACACAGCCTGGGACCAGCTTTTGTCGGGACATCTGTTCAATATTCATGACTGTCCCAGCCAATTCGGGACTATGTTATCACAAGGGCTCCTGTACAATATGTGTTGTGGACTAGAAAGGCCCCTGTATACTATGTGTTGTGTCAGGGGCCCCTGTATACTATGTGCTGTGTCAGGGGCCCCTGTATACTATGTGCTGTGTCAGGGGCCCCTGTATACTATGTGCTGTGTCAGGGGCCCCTGTATACTATGTGCTGTGTCAGGGGCCACTGTATACTATGTGCTGTGTCAGGGGCAACTGTATACTATGTGCTGTGTCAGGGGCCACTGTATACTATGTGCTGTGTCTGGGGCCCCTGTATACTATGTGCAGTGTCAGGGGTCCCTGTATACTATGTGCTGTGTCAGGGGCCCCTGTATACTATGTGCTGTGTCAGGGGCCACTGTATACTATGTGCTGTGTCAGGGGCAACTGTATACTATGTGCTGTGTCAGGGGCCACTGTATACTATGTGCTGTGTCTGGGGCCCCTGTATACTATGTGCAGTGTCAGGGGTCCCTGTATACTATGTGCTGTGTCAGGGGCCCCTGCATGCTATGTGCGGTGTCAGGGGCCCCTGCATGCTATGTGCGGTGTCAGGCGCCCCTGCATACTATGTGCGGTGTCAGGGGCCCCTGTATACTATGTGTTCTGTCAGGGGTCCCATGTGGCTGCTACCCACCAACTCCCTTCACAGAAGCAGTGATTTCTGCAGAGACCTCCTCCGGCCGCAGGGGTCGCTGTAAAGGCTTAATCACTCCCAGAACATTCACCAGGCCAGTTTTTCCTTTGTTTGGTACTCTATGGTCAGCTGAGCCGCTCTGCCATTGGCTCTTGTCGTCCGCTGTGTCTGCGGCTGAATCTACCTGCGGCGGCCATTTTTTTATAGCCCAATCACAACGCTTTCCTATAACGTCGGCTTCTCAAAAATGGCGCCCGTTCCGGAGACAGATATCGACAGCGGTTCGGATAACTAGGAGGCCTGCGACTGGATGTCATAGCAGGCAGCGGAGGTGACCCTCGGGTGTTCGTGCAAATATGGGCGCTCATCTGGTGCGGAGATATATGGGGGAACCAGAACCGGACCCCAGAACCATACCGGCCAGTCCTGTGGGAGAACAATTCCAGGAAAGGGGTGTGTATGGGGGAGGGGACTACTACTCCCAGCATGTCCTCTCTTGAGAATGGGAGGGGCTGCCGGTCTCATCGGGCCCTGCAGAAGGACTACTACTCCCAGCATGCCACACCTGGGGGGGGGGGCGGCGCAAATACATTCCCATAGGACACTAAAGGGACTACTACTCCCAGCATGTCATGCCTAGGGTGGGGGGAGGGGTATTATTCCCAATGTGCTCTACAGAGGGACTACTACTCCCAGCATGTCCTACCTGAGAATGGAGGGGGGAGAGGTTGACAGTCTCATAGGGCCCTGCAGAGGGACTACTACTCCCAGCATTATATGCCTAGGGTGGGGGATATTATATTCCCAATGTGCACTATAGAGGGACTACTACTCCCAGCATGTCATGCCTAGGGTGGGGGGAGGGATATTATATTCCCAATGTGCTCTACAGAGGGACTACTACTCCCAGCATGTCATGCCTATGGTAGGTGGGGGGGATATTACATCCCCATTGGGCACTGTAGAGGGACTACTACTCCCAGCATGCCCTTTCTGAGGTGTGTGTGGGGGGGGGGGAGATTGTAGTCCTAGAGTGCACTGTAAAGTGACTACTACTCCCAGCATGCTGCTGTGGAATATTCTGAGAGGAAGGGTGCTGGGTCAGCACGGTCTGGCTGTGGAAGCCCAGCTCCAGGGTTGGGTTTTTATTGCCCGCTGTGTCCCCATTGGGGGGATTTCCCCTCATTTCCTGTCCCAGAGGCAGCACAAATCCCCTCCTAGACCGGTGTCCCCGCTGGAGGGTTTGCCCTCACTTCCTGTTCCGGTGACAACCTGACTTCCTTTTATTTCCTGTCCCTATTGATGATGGGTGATCAGGACACAGAGAGAGGGGGGCCTGATTCCCCCCCCCCCCTGGTGTGGAGGACCCCCACTATAACCTTGTCTCCCCTCTCTCTGGCAGAGATGGTGGCCACCCAGGAAGAGATGAACTTGGCTAAGCTGCCGCTGGCTCACCGGGATTACTGCGCCCATCTCCTCATCAAACTCATGAAGTGTAAGAGGGACATGGGGCTCAATATCTTCGGCTGCATGGACGAGCGCCATGAGTATGATTACTGCCAGCACTTGGAGTGAGTATACCGCCATTCATAAAGGGGGACTCCGGGCATTACTGCTCACCCCTCCCCCAGGGGGATACCGGGACGATGCAGAGGTGTAATCAGAGCATGGCTTACCTTCCGTGTCCCCCCCCCCCCCCAAAAAAAAACCCCTCAAACTTTCCTCCCCAGCCTCTGTCCCTGGCCCCGCCCCTTTCATTCATTGGATTGCAGTTCTGTCAGTCATGGAGGCTCAGCATATGTGGGCGTTCTGTATGCAAATACAACCTGCCTAGGAACGCCCCCTCCTCCAGACTGACTCCACCTGTGAAGGCATTGTGATATTTAATGCATCGGGTTACTGTAAGGGCCCCTATACACTCTGCATTGTGCGCCGTAGGGGCCCCTATACACTCTGCATTGTGCGCCATAAGGGCCCCTATACACTCTGCATTGTGTGCTATAAGGGCCCCTATACACTCTGCATTGTGTACTATAAGGGCCCCTACACTCTATGCTTTATGTATTCTAAGGGCCCCTACACTCTGCATTGTGTGCTATAAGGGCCCCTATACACTCTGCATTGTGTGCTATAAGGGCCCCTATACACTCTGCATTGTGTGCTATAAGGGCCCCTATACACTCTGCATTGTGTGCTATAAGGGCCCCTATACACTCTGCATTGTGGGCTATAAGGGCCCCTATACACTATGCATTGTGCACCATAGGGGCCCCTAAACACTCTGCATTTTGTGCTGTAGGGGCCCCTATACACTCTGCATTGTGTACTATAGGGGCCCCTATACACTCTTCATTGTGTACTATAGGGGCCCCTATACACTCTGCATTGTGTACTATAGGGGCCCCTATACACTATGCATTGTGCACCATAGGGGCCCCTAAACACTATGCATTGTGCACCATAGGGGCCCCTAAACACTATGCATTGTGC
>NW_028320153.1:0-17500 GCF_062004578.1 Staurois parvus
AGTCTTGCCAAGTGCAGATGATCAGTTTGAGTATATACAGGACACCATGCCCACACACAACATGCTTGTATCTCTCGTTGTCAATATAGCTGGCCACAGCCCCCCACTGAGTCCTGGTGTGTTGATTTGCGGTATCTCCCAGCAGGAGCTTTGCTGTCAATCAACACACCAGGGTTTACTAGGGGGCATGGCCAGTTATACTGCGTATGGGAGATGTAGTGCCCCCACAATCCTTTCTGGTGTGGTGATTTACGTTGACTCCATGCAGGAGCTTTGCTGTCAAACAACACATCAGGATTTCCCTCAATCCCCTCATGTTTTGCATTGTATTGGTATTGTTCCGTCACATGTTCTGTCCCCCTGTACAGCGCTGAGCGAACTATTGGCGCTTTATAAATACTGTATAATAATAATAATTTAGTAGGCAGCATGGCCCTTCCCATTCCCTTCTGTGTTGATTTACAGTGGCTCCCAGCAGGAGTTTTTACACACCAGGGCTTGGTATGGTATCAACATGAAATTCAGAAAACTAGCAGTTTTAATGATCACTGTTGTGTTTGATAATAGCAGCATACATGTTCTTTTAGTATTCTTTTCCTTTAAGAAAGTGTCCCCAGTTAGGTATTGCTTTTGTTTCAATAGGGAAAGTTTTAAAGGTGATGTATAATTTCACAAGGCTAATGTAAATTTTCTTTGGTGTAAATGTGAATTGTTAGATCTATATTAAATGTTGTGTGTGTTGTATTAGGACTGGACAAATCCCTTTCAACAGATCACAGAAGATACCAGAAATAGTCTCTGGTGATGAGTTCTAGACCAGGGGGGTCCTACAGCTCGGTCATTTTGTCCCTGCATTGTGACACATGTAGACACTTGTCTGCAGCCGCTACGTTGCGTGTTCATGCACCTCCAATTATGGCATAGACCTGTCCACATAGTTTTCTATGCGACCTCTAATCATACTTCATCCATATCCCAACTGGCTGACAGCAAGTGATGTAATCATTCAGCAGTAGTCACACAGTGCTTTGTCACTAAAGCATTACTAGTAAGGATACTGATTGGGTTTGCAAGCAGTGTGTATGGAGGTCTCATAGTTACAGAATACTGTTATATGTAGTGTAAGGGAGAGGAGAAGAGAGGGGATGGAACTGTGCATTCCAATCCTCCTCTTATTAGAGGGGTATATGCACCCATAGGGCTGCTGCACTATAGCATCCTGTACAATCTAGAGAAGTTCCACCATGCCACTGCTGCATTGTAAGGCATTGTCACCCTACCCAATACAACTGGCAGGATTACCAGGTAAAGTTTACCAGTTTGATAGTTATTCAAAAGACTGATGCCTAGATGTATAGGTGCATTTGTACACCTCTTGTATTCAGTTTTTATGTACTTAAAACGTCTGTTATGCGTTTTTTTCTTTTTCAGAAGGTGTACAGACAGCAACCCAATAGCAACATTTTCTTTCTTGCAGACAAGGCTAAAACACTGAGTGAATGCAGAAGTGAGTTCAGATGTGTTTTATGTTTATAGTTTTTAACATATAACAATATTTTAAATTTTTCTGTTCTTTTTGTTCTGTATGCATAGTAAACATTTCAGCAAAAAAATTGGAATGGGGAAATATACATTAGCCACTAGTCACTGCCAAACAATTTGTTTTACTTTGCTTTGTTTTAAGACATACAAAATGGGTGCTATATGCAGTGTAAAATGGCCCCCCTCCCCCAACTAACCCAAGCCATATGCGGCAAAATCCTTGCCCAGTCTATAGGTTTATTATTACTTATGAGCCACTTAGTGTAAATATAATTAGTTGATAAGGTTCGCTGACATTACGCACATCCTCATTAAATGTACAATTATACTAACCAAAAAATAACCAAAAAGAATGTCGCACTCCCAATTAATTAATAAATAAATCTTCAGTGCTGTGTACCAACATACACTCTGATATAATGTGATTGTTGCCAATTGATATACGATCAATATAAAACATTCAGTATATAAATCATTTGTGCCATGTAATTGCAACTGATAATGTGATAATTTACTCAAAATAAACAATAAAGGAGTCTCTGTGATAGATAGAGATAGATAGATAGATAGATAGATATATATATATGACAGTCCCAAAGAAAACGATATTGTGATCCAAAGTGTTATTTGTGACTTCCAGTGAATCCCTAATGTGATTAGGTTATGTGCTCACCTCCTTACAAGCCTAATATATAGGCATACTCCGCTTTTTGTTCACAATTGGAACCTGGTGTGATTATTTGTTGCACCGCCTGATGGATGGTGGGTATCCCTTATAGGCTTCCCAATGACCCCTCTCCTCATGTGCCAGTATCCCTGCTGGGATCTCTCCCTCCTTCTGCTGCTGTTTTTCTCGTCCTTCTCCCCAATCCTGTCCTAGGTTTTCCTCCGTATCAAGGTGTATGGAAAGAAAATAGGAATATAGTGCCTTATCCTTTTATATAAACTTTATTATGTGCCCAATAATGCACTCACATCTTATTAAAACATCAAGCGCTTTGTATAAAACAATCTTTAACTGTGTGCACCGCACTCAGTGTATACTCGCCTTTTTATATTTTAATCAGTCAACAATTATGGTTACAATTTTAATATGTTAATTAGTAGCATATGGCAAATACTATTAAGTAAAAAGGTACGATTATAATAGATTTAATACTAAGGAAAAGGGGATTGCATAAGGATTTCCTAAATAAGTAGCAGATACATAGATCAGCATACCAGTAGAAATACTATATAGATTGGGATAGAAATAAGTGATATGCAATCACATAAATACAATACTCGCATAATGATTTTATATAAAGATTAAGGTAAAATTTATTTTAAAATTTAATATTATGATTTTATTTCACATTTTAGTTTAAACATTTTATTTTTATTTTAAGTAATTATGATGTTTTTTGCGTTGTATAACCTTAACTGTTAATACATAAAATGTGTATTAAGGTTATACAACGCAAAAAACATCAAAATTACTTAAAATAAAAATAAATAATAATTAACATATTATAATTGTAACCATAATTGTTGACTGATTAAAATTATATAAAGGCGAGTATACACTGAGTGCGGTGCACACAGTTAAAGATTGTTTTATACAAAGCGCTTGATGTTTTAATAAGATGTGAGTGCATTATTGGGCACATAATAAAGTTTATATAAAAGGATAAGGCACTATATTCCTATTTTCTTTCCATACACCTTGATACGGAGGAAAACCTAGGACAGGATTGGGGAGAAGGAGGAGAAAAACAGCAGCAGAAGGAGGGAGAGATCCCAGCAGGGATACTGGCACATGAGGAGAGGGGTCATTGGGAAGCCTGTAAGGGATACCCACCATCCATCAGAGGGTGCAACAAATAATCACACCAGGTTCCAATTGTGAACAAAAAGCGGAGTATGCCTATATATTAGGCTTGTAAGGAGGTGAGCGCATAACCTAATCACATTAGGGATTCACTGGAAGTCACAAATAACACTGTGGATCACAATATCGTTTTCTTTGGGACTGTCATATATATATATATATATATATATATATATATATATTCTATCACAGAGACTCCTTTATTGTTTATTTTGAGTAAATTATCACATTATCAGTTGCAATTACATGGCACAAATGATTTATATACTGAATGTTTTATATTGATCGTATATCAATTGGCAACAATCACATTATATCAGAGTGCATGTTGGCACACAGCACTGAAGATTTATTTATTTAATTAATTGGGAGCTCGACATTCTTTTTGGTTATTCCTTGCCCAGTCTATAACATTTTCAACCTCTGTACTGCAGAGCCAGCACAATCTGATCCTATCCCACAGTTTTGTAATCCCGTCCTTATTTAGATATGCCAAACATACTTTTGCATTGCAATACACGGTTTCGTTGGGCAACTATGGGGCAAAGGAGGTTAAATGCTGATAAATGTAAAGTTATCCCCTGGGGTGCTAAGAATATACATGCATCATACATACTAGTGGGAGTACAACTGGTGAAATCAGTGGTGGAGAAGGATCTGGGTATTCTGGTATATCATAGGCTTAATAATAGCATGTAATGCCAAAATGAGCAATATAATATGAATAGATAAATTCGTTTTGGCCACCAATTCACAAAAAGGATATTGGAAGGCAGAGAAGGACAAACAAACTGATGAGAGGCATGGAGGAGGTCAGCTATGAGGAAAGAAAAGCTAAACTGAATTTATTCTCTCTTGAGAAGAGGAGATTAAGGGGGGATATGATCAACATGTATAAATACATAAGTGGTCGATATAGTGAACTTTGTGTACAGTTATTTACTTTAAGTTCATCACAGAGGACACTTTTTGTGTGGAAGAAAAGAGATTTGCCTCCAAATACAGAAAGGCTTCTTCACAGTAAGAGCTGTGAAAAATGTGGAATAGACTCCCTGAAGAGCTTGTTCTGGCCAGTTCAGTAGATGGTTTTAAAAAGGCCTGGATTATTTCCTAAATGCACAAAATATAACTGGATACATATATTTATAGGCCAAGTTGATCCAAGGAAGATCCAAGTTCTTTTTGTTTTGCCTTCCTCTGGATCAACTTTTTGTATATGGTAGTATATATGGAGGTTTTCTATTTGTGTACAGGTATGGTTTTTTTTTTTTTGTTATCTCTGTAGTTTGGACTGGTGTCTTTTTCAACCAGACGAACTATGCAACTTCTTTTTGGAAAATCAATGAAAATTTTTATTTGTACTGGATCTGTAAAATTGCCAGTCCCTTCTCTAAAGACTTTCAGGCAGCTGTCTTGTCATAATGAAGCCCTGTTTATACAGTTTATGTGATATGGACATTTGCTGCTGTAAGCATCCATGTTTACATAACCATTTATCATCAAAAGCTCAAGCGTAAGCATTTGATGCAGAATTATTTTACTTTGATAATGTTTCAAGTTAAATATACATTTATTTGCTTATTTAGGAAGCTTTTCCAATTGTTTACTTGTGGGGAACAAAAACAATAACAAGGATCAATATGACCGCACAAACCTGTGAAATCTGTTTAGGAAAGGTCAACTCAGAAATACAAAATCAGTGACCTAACTATACAAATGTTTTTTTGTTTAATTTTTAACAGAAACACTGGATGACCTGAAACATACATTTCAGATTCTTGAAAGTTCTGAAAAGATACAAGACAATAAATAAAGCCTTTGTGAGGGTTCCAAGATGTGTGGAATATGTTGTACTGTCAGTTTATGTGCTCATGTGGACACATCTTTTTATCAGGAAAACATGAAGCTAAAACGAAGAGGCCCCAATAGCAGCCAGCAACTAATTAGAAGTGACCCCACCCACCATTACAGTTGTTTCTTTTCTGGGCATGTACTTCATCTAAGAGGAGAGCTGACTCCACAGCCTCTGCAGGATGAAAACGGCAATATTTTTCTATGGAATGGAGAAGTTTTTGGAGGAATTGATATTTTGTCTACAACGAACGATACCTTTGTAATGTTTCAGCATTTAACTTCTTGTGATAATGTGCATGACTTATTGTCAATCTTCTCTAAGGTGCAGGGACCTTGGGCTTTTATTTACTATCAAAGCAAAAATCACAGCCTCTGGTTTGGAAGAGATTATTTTGGTCGGAGAAGTCTTTTGTGGAAATTTAGTGATAATCTGGAAGAAATCTTGAGTTTGACTTCCGTGGCAGAATCCCTAACTGATAATGATCATTGGCAGGAAGTCCCAGCATCAGGGATTTTCAGGTGTGACCTGAGTACATGTGCACTGTTAAAATCTATATCACTGACCTGGTATCCATGGGTATCTGTATCAGGCATGCAGCTTGGTGAAGCAACAGTACACGACGAGGAACAAAAATGGATTTTAAACACCCTTCCAAAATGTGTAACTCAACTAACTATTGGAAGTAATGGACTCCTTGTGCCAGTTTCTGAATTGAACACAGACATTCCTGAAACATTTTCTGAGCAGAAATGCAAAACCACTTGTAAGAAAGTAAATTTAGAAGAACTTAAATTGCTGATTTCTGAAGAACACAAGAAAAATATTCAGTTGTTTGTAAATGTTTTAAGTGAAGCTGTGCTGAAACGAGTTCTGAACCTCCCACGCTTAAATGAGTCTTTGTGTCCAGCACTTGAAAAGCAAGCAAATGTTGCAATACTTTTTTCTGGTGGAATTGACTCCATCATTTTAGCTGCCCTTGCAGATCGCCATGTTCCAACTGAGGAACCCATTGACCTTTTAAATGTAGCTTTTATGATGAGGACCCCAAATCAGCAGAAGGGACCTTTGAAAAAATGCAGTCGAGGGAAGATTCCAAATTCTACAATCAGAGGAAACCATTCCAATCCTGATGCTTTGGCGATAGATCCCTTTAATGTCCCTGATAGAATAACAGGCAGATCTGGTTTGGAGGAGCTTAAAGCCTTGAGTCCAATGAGAATATGGAATTTTGTAGAAATCAATGTCACTCCGGAGGAACTGAAGCAAATGAGGCAAGAGTACATATCTCAGTTGATCTATCCATTGAACACGGTACTTGATGATAGCATTGGCTGTGCTGTTTGGTTTGCTTCTAGAGGAATAGGTATGCTGCAAATTAATGGAGAATTAAGACCCTACAACAGCACTTCTAAGGTAATTGCCGTGTTTAAAGGAGCCATGGAATATGGGCTTAGCTAATGTAACTGACTTAAATCTGTCTGAAATGTTTGAAGCGGTAGTAAACTCTTGTTACAAAAAAAAGGAAAACACAAAACAAAGGTCCCTCAGCAGGTTATTGCTAGAATGCACAGCACACTAGCACATTAAGACAGACTTGCCTGTAAAGCAGATCCCTCTAATGGTGTGCTATCACCACTGACAGGGCTTCCATCTTTACCCAGTCTTTCTTCTAAGCACGTGAACTCCGGCTGTTTGAATGGTGTGGCTGCGATGATGTCACTTATGTGCATGGGATCACAGCATTTTTGCATGTAACCATCCATTCACAGTACGGTGCGCATGCGCTGGTGATGTCACCAGCCACTACAAATATGAATATCTCCTAAACGGTGTATGTTTAGGAGATAGTCACTGTACCCATTGTTGTTTGTTGTGCAGATGCCTTTCTCACATCTGTACAACAAAGGTTTTATACAAAGATCCCCAAGTCTTATTTGATGCAAGTAACAATACACAAAGTACTCCTGTAGAGGCAGTTTAGAAAATAGCAATGGGAGTTGACAGATTTATGTAAAATAAAACAGTGCAGCGCTAATAGACATACAGATTTAGAAACAAAATCAATAAAGCAATATAATACAGTTGCAAGAAAAAGTATGTGAACCCCTTGGGATTACGTGGAGTTTTGCATGAATTGGGCATAAAATGTGCTCTGAACGTCATCTAAGTCACAACAATAGAAGAACACAGTCTGCTGAACATAATACTACACAAACATTAGATGTTGCCATGGTTTAATTGCACATAACATGTAAACATTCAGAGTGCAGGGAGGAAAAAGTATGTGAACCTTTGGACTTAATAACTGGTTGACCCTCCTTTGGCAGAAATAACCTCAACCAAACATTTCCTGTAGTTGCAGATCAGACCTGCACAACGATCTGGAGTAATTTTGGACCACTCCTCTCTCTTCACAAAACTGTTTCAGTGTAGCAATATTCTTGGGATGTCTGGTGTGAATCGCTCTCTTAAGGTCATGCCACAGCATTTCAATCGGGTTGAGGTCAGGACTCTGACTAGGCCACTCCAGAAGGCGTATTCTGTGCTGTTGCAGCCATTGTTTTGTTGAATTACTTGTATGCTTTGGGTCATTGTCCTGTTGCATCACCCATCCTCTGCGGAGCTTCAGTTGGCGGACAGATGGTCGTACGTTTTCCTGTAAAATGTCTTGATAAACTCTGGAATTCATTTTCCCATCAATGACAACAATCCGTCCAGGCCCTGAGGCAGCAAAGCAGCCCCAAACCATGATGCTCCCTCCGCCATGTTTTACAGGTTTTGACGTTGGTGTGCTGTGTCTTTTTTTCTCCACACATAGTGTTGTGTGTTCTTCCAAAACAACTCAATCTTGGTTTCATCTGTCCACAGTATATTTTGTCAGTAGTGCTGTGGAACATCCAGGTGCTCTTTTGCAAACTTCAAACGTGCTGCAATATTCTTTTTGGACAGCAATGGCTTCCTCCGTGGTGTCCTCCCATGTACTCCATTCTTGTTTAATGTTTTCCTTATTGTAGATGTGTCAACAAAAATGTTAGCATGTGCCAGAGATTTCTGTAGGTCTTTAGCTGACACTCTGGGATTCTTCTTTATCTCATGCAGCATTCTGCGCTGTGCTCTTGCAGTCATTTTTACAGGACGACCACGCCTAGGGAGAGTAGCAACAGTGCTAAACTTTCTCCATTTGTAGACAGTCTGTCTTACCGTGGACACATGAACATCAAGGCTTTTGGAGATACTTTTGTAAGCCTTTCCAGCTTCATACAAGTCAACAATTCTTGATCGTTGGTCTTCTGAGAACTCTTTTCTGCGAGGCATGGTTCACATCAGACAGTACTTCTTGAAACCAGTAAACCCAAAACAGATGTGTGTTTTTTAAGGGCAGGACAGCTGTCAGAAACACATCCAATATCATCACACTGATTGGAGTCAAGGTTGGCTCACTCCTGGCTCCAATTAGCTCTGGGAGAAGTCATTAAGCTAGGGCCTCACATACTTTTTCCTCCCTGCACTGTGAATGTTTACATGTTATGTGCAATTAAACTATGGCAACATCTAATGTTTGTGTAGTATTCTGTTCAGCAGACTGTGTTCTTCTATTGTTGTGACTTAGATGACGTTCAGAGCACATTTTATGGCCAATTCATGCAAAACTCCACGTAATCCCAAGGGGTTCACATACTTTTTCTTGCAACTGTATATCCAGATGACATAAATAAATATAATAGGGTAAAAAGATATGATCTATTCAATGGTAATAGTCCTGCAATTTCAAGCCAGTGCTGGTATCTGATATTAATATGAGAAATGTGCACTCACCGGACGTGCACAATAAAAGTGCAAGGTATATATCCAGGTATCCGCAAGGACAGGGGGCTCCCTCTCTGGATACAAAAGGCACTGGGCGTCTAAAGAAAAAAATGCTCCCCGCATGGGGTCAGGAACTGAAGAATGCCCATAGTAATATGGTTAAAGTAAAAGTAATTTATTAGCATAGTAAAAAGCGGATGCATTCAGGGCAATATAAAATGTGTTAGAGATGAACATAGGACTAACTGTCCCTAAAGAGGAATGGCCGCCGGAGCTCCACGATGCTCCGACAGCGTGACGTCACGGCATGAGTAGGCTCCTCCTTGACAGACTGCTACATGTGCCCTCAAAGGTGCATGAGTTTCTTCTCTAGCTGCATCAATTTTCTTCTTCAGAGCACCACAGTAAACCTCCTATGGTCACTGCCTCTGGTGCATTTCCTGCATCTGTCTATTAACCTTTCACCATTATGGGCATCTTCAATAACCAGTAGTAGGCATAGCAGGAGATGAATTAAGAAAAATTATTATTATGGCGCCTAGTGTTACTGATAACACCAACAGAATATATATTAAATGTGATATAAAATTTGCAGCTGCCTCTATAAGGTGGATTTTCCCACTTGTGCAAACTAATATTTTTAAATAGACAGGTGCTAAGCAAATACAGTGTGTTTGTATATGTAAAAGAAGCATGGTTCACAACATGCCCCTGTATCCAAGCGTCTTGTGCCAACAGGTATAAGTGAATTACTCACTCACCAGACCTTTTGACCCCGGTTAAGGCGGTCAAATGCGCATTTTGGTAGTGTATGGAGCCATCCTCTTTGGTTTTCCTAGGGTGTTTCTCCCCTCCAACAGCTCTCCATTAAACAAGCCCAAGGATATGGCAATAAGGTTAATAGCAAACTCTCCAATTCATCTGTGTGCTCAATGCAGACAGTTCCTTTCTTGAGGAGATACCAAACAAATGTAAGACCGTTTTAAGTGTAGAATTTATTAAATTGACAATGTACACGAAAGTAATCAGATGTACACTCACGTGAAGCGGTGCCTATTGTACCGCCACCAGTAAATACAGCTTGTGAATATCAAATATGGCCGACATGCGCTCCAAGCCTTGCTCTCGCTATGGCTGAATGTGACTTAATCACTCTTCGACATACCTTTCACCCAGAGGCATCTTGATTACTAGAAGAACATAAATACAATAACAAAATGCACATTTGACCACATTAACCTGGGTCAAAAGGTCTGGTGAGTGAAAATTCACTTATACCCTGTTGGCACATGGTGAAGATAGATACTTTTATGGGTCACAGCGCAGTGGATTATAAAAGGACTGTCACTTCTCTAATATATATGTGTGTATATATATATATATATATAATGTGTATGTATGTATATATATATATATATATATATATATATGTGTGTATGTATATAGTCACTTATGGACTTTCATTTTGTTTATGTATATTAGGATGACCTAGCACCTCCAATAGGTACAATATATTAAGATGCTTGAATAGCAGGAGATGGGTCAGAGGCAGCACCGGTTTTGTGGTCTTCTGGGACGCTGAACGAAAAAGTAATGCTTGTGTGCCAGCATTGGAAAGTGCTTCTTTACTAAAATGTTTTTCCGGGTTTACTTTAATCCCAGCACTGACATTTCAGTTAGATGCTACATGCTGGAAGCTATTCAGATCTGAGGCAAGTGTCAAAGTAACAGAATTCCCACCAGAAAGTTCTGTTGTGCTATTGATGGGCAGTTTAATGCATAGAAAGAGAATGCGCAGGAGCTTTGACTTCCCCATGCATGATACAGAAAGTTGATGAGTAGAGGCATAAGCTTACACCAGATCTAGTTTTCTTTGCAAGAAAAGTTAAGCTGACATGCATTCTGATACAGGACCTATTCTGAAGCTGCTCTGTCCTATCCTATTGCTATATTATGCTGCTTGATGTTCCAGCTCCTAGAGAAAACCCCCATGAAAATAAACCCCATTGCAATACAGGAGCTGAGTTTTATGGTACCTGCTTCATGGTATGATTCTAGCAGCCATTGTGATTGAGATACCAAAAAAGTATATCTTTTGCATATTCAAGCTTACTCATGGCTCACTGACTTTTCCTGGGAAAGTTTAGCTTGGGAAGCACAAGGAAGAATAGGTTCAAGTATTCAAGTATTAAACCATTGCAGTGCTGCTTAATCCGCTCATTTCTGAACTACAGGTTGTGCTGACTGGTATTGGTGCAGATGAACAGCTTGGTGGTTACTCTCGTCATAAAGTCAAATTCAATATGCTGGGATACAAGGGTCTTCTTGAGGAGCTAAGTATGGAATTGGGACGCATCTCCTCTAGAAACCTTGGGCGAGATGACAGAGTTATTGGTGACCATGGCAAAGAAGCAAGGTAAGCCAAAGTATTTTTTTTTTTTTTTAACACTGCACTTTTAATACATGTTAAAGCAAACCTGTTTCCCAAAAGAGCAACTCTGTTTTGAAGCAAGAGGGTCTAAATTACACTCAATTAGAATTTTGAAAGAGGATCAGAATTGTAAACCTTAATTTCTATCATGACAGGATTCATTTAGGAAACCTGTATGGCAAAAAAAAATCCCAAAAAGACCATTCTCATGCAATAGAAGAGCCCTTTCACTTGCCTTCTTACCAGCATGTGTCTCCAACCTTCTCAGTTTCCTTGCTGTAGCCTACATCAGTCTTTCCTGCATTTGACACTTCCTGAAGTATCAGAATGCTTGTTCCCTTCACTATGCACTGATGTTCCTTCCTCTGACCCCTACACAGCAGAGATTAAAAAGTACATGGAAGGAAGTGCAGCAGAGAGCACAGGCATTCAAACACACCCAAATATGTCAGACTGATGAAGGCTGCAGCAAAATTGTAGGAGACACAGGCTGAAAGGTGAGAATACGATCTTATCTATTGCACAGAATGTGTTCCTGCACTGTGTAGGATATTTATGTGCAGGGGCGGATTGACCATTCAAGCAATAGGGCACTGCCTGAGGGCCCGGGGTCAGTAGAGGGCCCCATGAGATGTCCCTGGTACCTTTCATTGGCTTTTTCATAGGCTTTTTTTTGGGTGTGGGCAAGGACACGGGCCCCATGATCCCCTATTGCCCGGGGGCCCCATGAGTTGTCAGTCCGCCCCTGTTTATGTGATATTCCTTATCTGCCATTTTAAAGGAAACCTGTGACTACAAACATGTAGTAGCATTGCTGCTATTATTTTATCATCAGTAGACTCCATTATATGTTGTGTACTACTGTGACTGGGTGCCCACCTCTGCTATTCCATAGTTTTATTATGATGCCTCTGTATGAGCCATGCTATGAAATGTTAGGAAGGAGGGCATACTCAAGTAGCACCCATCTTTCTAGGCACATAACCATGCATGCCTGTAGCCTTATATATAGCTAGGTTTTCTTGTCCTTGGTTACCAGCAGGGATGAGCTCAGGCATGTTCGTGTCCGACCAGGATGCTGTCAAAGCAAACAATCAATCCTAGGCAGTGGAGGCATTCCCTGCCCTGCAACTGCAAGTATACAAGCATCATCATGATTGGCTGTCCACTTTGACAGCTTCCTGGCAGGATAACTCGGGCAGGCTTGGACTCCTATCTGAACACACCTGAGCTGATCCCTAGTAGCCAGGTAACATATCTAGCATCTAACCTAACACAGCCATAATTGTCTCACAAAAACTTTCGCCTAACTTGGCTGTACTACATTGTCATAAATAACCTTTTGTGAAAGTTGACCAACATCCACAAAAACTGGGTAATTTAGATTTTAATAGCGAAATCCTAGAATATTTTAACACATTTGCCTTTCGTGCTTTTTTTGAGCCAAGTTTCTACATGGATACCTATATATGTGACTGTTTTGTGAAAAAAAAAAACATGCAGTTTCTGAGGTTGTATGGGCTATATTACATCCTGAGCTTTAGTAGCCAGTGAAACCTAGGCACGAGGTTGTCAAGACTTTAAAACTTATAAAACCTAAGACTTCTTATTGCACGAGCTGTTTCTTTACACTTGATGTGAATTATAGACCAACTTGTCAAAAATTTTATTTGTGTCTGTATCCGATATGAGTGACTCCACTCTTCTGGTCTATTGACAAGATGGGGAAAAAGACAGCAATAAAAGCATTTTCTAGAAGACTGAGGAAAATGTTGTCCCTAAGAAAGAGATATTTTAATTTCTTGTTTTGTTAAGGTGTGTGAGAGATCAGAAAGAGAACTCTTCTAAAACATTTAGGCCTTGTTCACACCATACATGCAGAAAAACTAATGGAAACTGACACACACATTTCTCTTGCAGAGACATTAGTTTACATCAGTTTTCATGCGTGTTTTTTTTCATGTTTCCTGCTTAGAAAAAAATCTGCATGATACTAGGGTTGTGGTGTGAACAGGGCACAGAGAATAATAATTTTTTTGTGCCCATGCAGAATGCATGCAGAAAACCTGAGGTCTCTGCACCATGGTGTGAATAAGCCTATAAAATCTGGCATGGCGAATCACAAACTAAAGCATTTCAAATCTCAACAGAAACACAGAAAACTGTAAAAAAAACCAAAAAAGAAAAAAAAGACTGGTTCAAAGTCTTCCACATTCTATAATAAGATGAACATAGCTGCAGTTAGGCTTTTATCGTGATGGTTTGATACACAAGAGTGTTTGTTTACCCCAGGGCTTGACAAATCCCAGGTGCCAGGTTGCCATGGCATCTGGAAATTGTGTCCAGTGGTCTGCTGCAGGGACCCTTGTGCTTGGGGACAACCCCCCCCGTGCAGTGCAGCGATCGGGCTGTCCGGTACTTGAGGCTGAGGCGCTGTGGGAACTGCCCGCCCACCTCCAACATCTCCTTCTCCGTTTGACAGCTGGGTGCTGTGGTTTTTAGTTGCGGGTGCCAGATTCTGCCAGTGAGTGGACAGGGAGTGTGGGGCAGCTGGCTATGGCTTCAGTTCATTGTATCCACCCTGATCTCCCACTATGAGGGAAACACAGGTTTGAGTTAGGTAACAGAATAGATCCAATCTGATTATCCATTTCGCCCCATCAGTGCTTTCTATTAGTGTCTCCTATCAGTGCCTACTCATCAGTGATGCATATCAGTGCAGCCTCATCAGAGCCACCTATTAGTGCTCATCAGTGCCTATGCGTGCCGCCTATTAGTGTCCATCCTTGCCTATCAATGCCTTCTCATCAGTGCCATCTATCAGTACCTCCTCATCAGTAGCGCCTATCAGTGCAGCCTCATCAGAGCACATCAGTGAAGGAGAAAAATTACTTATCTGCAAAGTTTTATAAAAGAATAACTTTTTTTTTTTAATTTTCGGTCTTTATTTGCCTGGCACCAGGTATGAGCAATTCCTATTGCCAGATGCCTCGGACATGCAGTTCTGGGCGCCAGGCAGCTGATTTTAAAAAACTTTTTAGCTGGCTCCTACATTTTAGACCTCATGCACACTGGACGTTTTTACAGCTGCTGTTTTTGACTTTTGACGGTTTTTTTTTTTTCTACAGCCAGTAAACTCCCCAACATGTTATCCTATGTGTCCATGCACACATAGACTGTAATCAATGTTTTTTCTGGCAGGGAAAAAAACCCAGAACTAGTGGGTTTCTAGAGGAGTAGTTTTTTTAGCTGTAAAAACGCAGTAAATTGCGTTTTTTGGATGATTTTTTTACCCCCCCCCCCCCCCCAAAAAAAATTTTTTTTATTTTTTTTGCTTAGAAAAAAACACCCCTCTCTAATTCTCTAATAAACGCTAAAACTGCTAACGTTACCAGCATTAAAATGCCCAAGCAAATTTTGTCAAGCCTTGGTTTAACCACTTCAATACTGGGCACTTTTATCCCCTTCCTGCTTAGGCCAATTTTCAGCTTTCAGCATTCTCACACTTTGAATAACAGTTGTGCAGTCATGCAACACTCTACTCAAACAAAATTTTTATAATTTTGTTCACACAACTAGAGCTTTCTTTTGGTGGTATTTAATCACCACTAGGTTTTTTATTGTTTGCTAAATTAATGAAAAAAATCTGAAAATTAAAAAAAAACCCAAAAAAAACCCACGTTTTTTCTTCATAAATTTAGGCTAAGATGAATTCTACTTGATTTCTTTGAAAATAACACAAATCAATATTTATTATTTAGTCTGTGGGAAAGTTATAGAGTCCACAAACTATGGCACTGATTATATATACTGTATCTGAAAATTGGTCAATCTTGAAGTACTGACGGCCAATACAATTTCTTGAGGCCCAGAAATGTCAGGGCAGTACAGATATCTTCCAAACGTCCCCTTTTTGCAAAGTCCGAGGTGCTTATTTAGAGGCATGGCGAGTTTTTTGAAGTTGTAATTTTTTGTCATTTTTTGGAAAATGAAGAAATTAATTTTTTTCCACAAAAAAATTTTTTTTTCTACATACTGTCACCATTGAAGTACAGTGTAATCGTATAACTTGTGTGGTTGTGATCAGGGACACTGACTGGTGACAGTACAAAAAAGTGTTGTTTTTTTTTGTTTCTCTCTCTCTCTCTCTCTCTCTTCTCTATGAGCAAGCATTTAACTGAATGAAGTCGATTCATTCAGTTTTTTTGTTGTGATTAGCTGTGATTGGCCCCAACTAATCACATGGATACAGATGGGCTGTGATTGGCCCAGTCTATACATTTGATCACTGTGACCAACCACAACTAGTGACACAATTGTATACAATGGATGGCATGAAAGGAAACCATCCATTGTTTACAGCTGTCATGTGACCTGCTATGATTGGTCACATGGCACTGGCAATGGGCCCGCACACAGATCTCTCATCGGGTGTGTCTGAGATACACAGCTGGTGACAGATCTTGCCACAGTGAGGCCCCGCGCGATTGTGTGATCCGGTAGGATGTCATATGACGCCCATCTGAATCGTCGAGAGTCTCACTCAGCTGTCATTTTGTTATTGGCTGGGTGGGAACAAGTTAATAAGGCATCTATTTCAATTCATGCTATATCACTTTAAAACTAGATGGTTTTCATAAGGTGTCTCCACAATGTCATTGCAGATCTCGCCAGCTTGTATTGTCGCTCCAAGCAGCTGATGAAACTGGAATCAAACCCAGGCATATTAAGCAAGAACTACACTGCTCAAAAAAAATTAAAGGGACATTTTGAAAACACATCAGATCTCAATAGGGAAAAATATCATGCTGGTTATCTATACTGATATGGACTGGGTAATAGGAACGTAAGGATGCCTCATCGTTTGATGGAAATGAAAACCTACTGAATTCAAAGTGAATTCAAACACCACCCTGAAAATCAGAGTGAAAAAATGATGCAGCAGGCTAGTCCATTTTGCTGAAATTTCATTGCAGCAACTCAAAATGGTACTCAGTAGTTTGTATGACCCCCATGTGCTTGTATGCATGCCTGACAACGTCGGGGTATGCTCCTAATTAGACGACTGATGGTGTTCTGGGGTGTTTCCTCCCAGATCTGAACCAGGACATCACTGAAATCCTGGACAGTCTGAGGTGCAACCTGGCATCGTCCGATGGACCGAAACATGATCTATTTGTTGTTCTATTGGATTTAGGTCAGGCGAGCGTGGGGGCCATTCAATGGTATCAATTCCTTCATCCTCCAGGAACTGCCTGCATACTCTCGCCACATGAGGCCGGGCATTGTCGTGCATCAGGAGGAACCCAAGACCCACTGCACCAGCGTACGGTCTGAAAATGGGTCCAGGGATATCATTCCGATACTTAATGGCAGTCAGGGTGCCATTGTCTAACCTGAACAGGTCTGTGTGTTCCTGCATGGATATGCCTCCCGAGACCATCACTAACCCACCACCAAAACAGTCATGCTGAACGATGTTACAGGAAACATAACGTTCTCCATGGCTTCTAGAGACCCTTTCACGTCTGTTGTGTGCTCAGGGTGACCCTGCTCCCATCTATGAAAAGCACAGGGTGCCAGTAGCGGACCTGCCAATTCTGGTGTTCAGTGGCTAATGCCAATCGAGCTCTATGGGCAGTAAACACAGGGCCCACTAGAGGACATCGGGTCCTCAGGCCACCCTCATGAAGTCGGTTTCTGATTGTTTAGTCAGAGACATTCACACCAGTGGCCTTCTGGAGGTCATTTTGTAGGACTCTGGCAGAGCTCATCCTGTTCCTCCTTGCACAAAGGAGCAGATATACCAGTCCTGCTTAAGGACCTCCTACGGCCCTGTCCAGCTCTCCTAGAGTAACTTACTGTCTCCTGGAATCTCCTCCATGCTCCTGGTACTGTGCTGGGCAACACAGCAAACCTTCTGGCAATGGCACGTACTGATGTGCCATCCTGGAGGAGTTGGACTGCCTGTGCAACCTCTGTAGGGTCCAGGTAT